>NC_134484.1:126576173-126876173 GCF_040206685.1 Ascaphus truei
GATAATGATTAGGATTTAATAGGCTGCAATGCTTCGCGTGTCTACCAGATGGCATAAATTCATGAATTGTAATGCAGTATATATATATATATATACTGTGCAGTATTGCAGCCAGCGGGAATAAAATGCTTCAATCCCTGCCTGGAAAATAACTCAATGCACTCGGGCAGAAAACAGTCACAAACCTCAATACACCCGGGTATACCCGAATTCGTGGGACTAGCCAAGCTCGAATAAAGTGTGTCGCCAGTGTACAGTAACCAATGCCTACAGCACAAATCATGTGTAGGAAAGGTGGTAAGGTGGAATGAAATCCCTAGATGTGTAGAGCAATGAAGTTAATGAATAGCATACTGTACAGTATAAAACATAACATTACAATCCACACAGTACATTGCATTTACAGTACATTGTATACTGT
Organism: Ascaphus truei; assembly: GCF_040206685.1. Lineage (NCBI taxonomy): Eukaryota > Metazoa > Chordata > Amphibia > Anura > Ascaphidae > Ascaphus > Ascaphus truei. The sequence goes on from NC_134484.1 coordinate 126,576,595, forward strand.
AAATGATGCATAGCATTAAATCTATGCACCATATACAGTACTGTACATTCTGCAAATGAATGTTAACAATATAATTGCAAGCTACTCTACCAGTAAATACTGTACAAACACTTCCAAACAAGTCAACTTAACTACAGTATTTTAACCAAGCAAGTAAACCAAAATCAATATATACTGTAAGTAACAACCAGAAAAGACAATTTAAAAACAAACTAACCCTTACAATACCAAGGATTACATCTATCTAATTGTAAAAAACCTTATACATTATACACAGCATTGTTTAAAAACCCCTTCCCCCCTAATGTTTGTGTTAAGCAGATTACACTGAAGGGAGAGAGATATAAAGGCCTAAAGCCCCTTCCCCCCCTAATGTTTCTGTTAAGCAGATTACACTGAAGGGAGAGAGATATAAAGGCCTAAAGCCTTACCTGCATTGGTAAACCCTCCCTGCATTGGTAAACCCTCCCTGCATTGATGTCGTGTAGTGTACAGTATGTAAATGTGGGGAGGAGGGGGGCCCAATGTGCATAATGTACTGTGAGGTCTAACCACCCTCACCCCCTACCCACATACTGTACCGTTACCCCCCCCCCCCCCATCCTGGCCATGGCCCCTCACGCACAGCAGCTCCACAATTAATAAATAAATATAAATAAATACATGAAGAGAAATAAATATATACTTTATATATAAATGTGAGTTTATAAATAAAATAAAGAATATTATTTCTAGGGGCCCTAGAACAGAAGTTCCCACGCCAATTTCGCGCTCATTGCTCTTTTTTTGCTCTTTTTTTACAATGTTGCTGGTCTTGCGGCTTTGCAGTATGCAAGCAAAAAGCGCAGTGTATGAAGTCTGGGTGAGCGCTTTCCACATTTGATGCCTACGGCACCTTCCCATTTCTACACACTTCAATACCTGCACAGTTGGTAGCGCTTTCCATCCCAGCTACCATTCTGGATATTCACCTCTCACAGGCCATTCTTGCCCGAGTCTGTCCTATCAGACAGGGGCATTAACCTGTATCCACACCACCTGGACAATTTCTCTCTGTCAGAGACTTGTGCTATTTATTTTATATATTTTTGTGTAATTATTCATGCAAATTTATGCTCATTTCATATGTGGTTTTCAACATAAAGTGGCTGCTGGGCCTGATCCTAACTCATACAGTATACAGTAGCGCTTCCCTGTTTGTTTGTTTATTGCAAGCAAAAAGCAGTTTGTAGTACTGAGTGTGAGATAAATTACTGTATTTATCAGTGTTGATCAAAGAGAGTTGATCAGAAGGATTCCCCTTATATACAGTACGTAGAATTAATAAAATTGTATTATTTTCCGATATCCGCAGTGATTCTGGTCAACCTGACAGATTTTTAGTAATACAGTATACTGTACTGCAAGACCATGTGTTGTCTACCTTTTACTACAGTATACTGTACTGTATGAATGACAATAGAGTGCTGTATACTTTATAAGGGGAATCCTTCTGATCAATTCTCTTTGATCAATACTGATAAATACAGTATCATATTTATACCCCTTTAGCACCTGTCGTTCCATCCTATGCACCCATTTACTGTACAATGGTGATTGCGGTCGTATTCACGTACTTTATGTGAGATAAATTAACCAGTTCTTTTATTGCTGAAGTCGCCACAAAATACTTTTATTTACAAATACAGTACAATACAATGGTGAAACTTTTCAAGTTAACAGCAATTCAAAACATCAACACACAATAATACATACTTTACAGTACTGTACAGTATACTGTACTAGTATATTTGGGCCTTGTCTTTGGGGGTTTATTCATGCAATTATTAGGGTGACCTGGCGTTGGAAATACTGACACAGTACAATCCTACAGCTACACCACCCACCCCCTCCCTTAGAGTTTTTAATCCCTCCCTGGCCAAGCATCAATCGTCTGGCTAATCCAATCCAAGCCATTGTTTTGTTAATCTGGCCCTGGGCTGTTCAGAACAGCCACTGCTTCTAAATTACTGAAAATATACAGGATAAATATACAGTGATGTGAAATAATCCTTTCTGTGTGTCTGAGAGTGTTGAAAGTCACCAGGTCCTCATCTAGTAGAGTACATTCTCGAATACCTTTAGAATAAAAATACAGTATATATAAATATACAGTATAAATATTGCACAGTATACTGTAATGTTAAATAACCCATCCTGTTCTTTTTCCCTTCATACTGTAACAGTATCCTCATTGTGTCTGCGGTACAGTAGTTCATTGAGAGAGGAGAGGTTTTGTGTACATCATTACTGCTGTTTATATACTGTACATTTGACTGCACAAGCAGATTTGACGAACACAAGGCCCCCCCTCCCCTCTGGTGCACCCTTTTTCCTGGAACGACAAGAAAACAAAAACTTTGTTCAGTTACTGTACTGTACTGTATGTGCGTACTGTATTATGGTAGACCTACTGTACAGTAGGTGGCTGGTGCAGCTTTCTCTGGAAAGAAAAAATGGAGCAGTTAGTAGGCAGTTACTGTAGTATGTCAAACTAGTCTACTGTACTGTATACTGGAACTACTGTAAACTCTGACTATTGGGAAAGCTAAAATCTGTGCCATACTTACCTGTATCATAGTGTACCTACTGTACAATACTACAGCACTGTACTACTTTCCTGATGCTTGTCCATTGCGCGCGATGACAATGGGCAACACAGTGGCAATATGGTCTATATATTTATTGCATCGTTCCTCGGTGAGTACATCGTTCCAAAAACTCATTATGGCTGTATACAACTCGTCCTTCTTGGAGGGTTTCGCCACTTTACGGATGTGGTCCTTCAGCTGATGCCAGACCATTTCGATCGGATTGAAGTCTGGTGATCTGTGATTGGAAAGAAAGGACAATTAGTTTAAGAGATACAGTACACAGTAAAAACAGTGGGGAACATATAAATGGGACACGGTCTACTACACTTACTCCGCTGGCGTCTTCACCCAGTTGATGCCGCGCTCAAGGATATGCGCCGTCGACGCGGTGTGCTTGGGATCATTGTCCTGGTAAAAGCGATGACCATTGGGAAAGTCTTGTGTGATGTATCGCACTATCACGGGCACAATGTTGTCTTGGAAGAAATCTTTATTCATGATTCCTATAGCAAGAAAAGAAAAGTGCTCAATAGTACAGTACAGTGCATACGGTAAGGCAACACTAGTCAAGTACAGTGCATTAGGCGGCATTATATTTGAGAAATTGTACCTTCAAAGACGACAATGCATCCCGGTCCACGCCTAGAGATGGCACCCCACACATGCAGCTTCACAGGGTGTTTTGGCCGTGGCTTCAAAGTTATGCGGCCTTTTTTGTGGAACGCAAATCTTGCAAATCTCTCCAGCGACACAGTAGACTCATCAGTGAAGATGCAATCCTGGAAAGTCTCACCGCTGTCGATCCATGCCTGGGCCTGGAGCACTCTTTTGATTTTGTTTGCGTCCCGTATCATGGGGTACGCTCTGTAATGACAATGAATAAAAAATGTTAGCGTCACAGCGCAGTACAGTTTGCAAAACAACATTTTTACTTTACAGTACAGTACCTCCTGTACTGTCCACTACTAACCTCACACGTCCATATTTCCATCCAATTCTGCGTCTCATCTTCTTTATGCTGCTCTCGGATACAGTCAGATTGTGGTTTTCCTGAAGAGTGTTTTTAACCCTTAATGCGCTCCTCTCATCATTCTCCTCACTTATTCTGTCCACCAGAAGAGTAGTCTCCCTACAATGCAAAGAAATTATATTGTGTTATTAATATGCAGCAATATAAAATGTATATTGTATACTGTACATGTAATGTTGTAATATACAGTAAATATAAATATACAAAAAATGTATACTGCTGTACTATAAATATAAATAGACAAAATATACAGTATACAGTACTGTTGTAATATAATAAATATACTATATAAATACGGTATACTGTTGTTATATCATAATAAATACACATCATATACTGTATATTTCGTTGTAAGATGAATTGCAATATACCAAAAGTGTATACTGCTGCACAAAAAATATAAATTGACCACACATACAGTACACTACAGTATATACTGTTGTACTATATAAATACGGTATACTGTTGTTATATCATAATAAATACACATCATATACTGTATATTCCATTGTAAGATGAATTGCAATATACCAAAAGTGTATACTGCTGCACAAAAAATATAAATTGACCACACATACAGTACACTACAGTATATACTGTTGTAATATAATAAATATACTATATAAATACGGTATACTGTTGTTATATCATAATAAATACACATCATATACTGTATATTCCGTTGTAAGATGAATTGCAATATACCAAAAGTGTATACTGCTGCACAAAAAATATAAATTGACCACACATACAGTACACTACAGTATATACTGTTGTAATATAATAAATATACTATATAAATACGGTATACTGTAGATGTACACTACAGTTTTCTATATTTTTTTTGGTTAAGTTTTATAAATACAGTATACAGTACTTACGCATTTGTTACCCTTGGTGCCTTTTTGCGGTCTCTGTTTTTTCCTTGTGCATGATAGCACACAGTGCTTGATGGCACAACGAGGCCAGAAGCAGTTAACCAGCGCTGGATATCTGCAATTCGTTGTCCGCTCGTGTACATCTCCTTCATTCTCATGCTGAGATCCTTTGAAATCTTCTTAACAGGCATTGCTGCGAGTACTGTAGAAAGAAATACAAACACAAGAATGTGTATTCGATGTTTAGTCGATGTGTATTCAATGTGCAGTGAATCCACAAAATGGATGGTGTATTTATATGTTAATGACTCACATAACAGACCACCCACTTTCAACACCTGTACCTGGCCACCATGCATAAAAGGTTGTACACGTTGCATAGCCCACCACTTGCTGATCTTTATCTGAGGCATTGTCCAGATACTGCATTGTGCCTCCCGCTTACATGGAGCATCCCCGGTTCTATGGACGAAAGAATCATCTCACCTCTGCTGTGCCTGCCACACTGAAAAAGAGAAAGGCAGTTACCGTTCCCAAGCCAAAGGCAAAGCGACAGGCTAAGGCCAACAAAGAAAACCTTCTGCTGACCCCAAAGGCTAAGGCTTTTAAAACACGTCAGCCTTATTATGTGAAGAAGAAATACGGTACTGTGCTCGGTTCGCAAGACGCATGGCAGCCAACTCACCGAATCCGCAGACCACTTGCTCCCATATGCTTCGACGACTCTGCTGTAGCTGTCCCGGAAATCTTCAGCCCGGCTTCTCCACCCCCATCTTCTCCGGTTCCATCTGAAGATGCTGCTGCCTCTGAAATCAACGGGTCACTGTCTCCTTTGCTCTTGGACGACTCTGCTTCTCTCCCGGAAATCCAGCGGTCACCTTCTCCATCCCTCTTCCACCACGCTGCAGCTTCTCCTGTACCGGGCATCCCCAGGTCACCTCTTCCACTCTCCATCGATGCCGCTTCTCTCCAGGGAACCCCCATCTCATCCTCCGTTGCACCCATCCCCCCAGATCTCCAGATGCCATGCACAAGCAGCTCGTTGGACCGGATCCTGAATGGGCTAAGTGTGGATCTCCCCGGGAATTCTAGTGTGCTGGCAAAGCTAGATCTGCTTCTGGAGTCGGTGCTACATATGGAGCAACGGCTGGATCAACGGATGCTACATATGGAGCAACGGATGGATCAACGGATGGACAAGATAGAGGCAGACATAGCGGGCATACATTATTTGCTCGGTGTTAATGCCCCTGTTTCCCCGACGCTGGAGCAGGGGGGTGACATGGATGTGATGCATGGTACCTTCGACCCCCTTCCATCACCAAGCACACCCCCTCCACCAGAAGATACAGTGTACTATGCTATTGAGGAGGACATGACAACCCCATCTAGACCACGCCAGGAGACAACCCGGCGACCACTACCGGAGGAAAGCTTCCTCCCAGACACCCTACCATTGCCCATCGCCTCAAGTACACCCGCTCCCAAAAGACTTCCTACACCCGCTCGCATACAAACAGTGCCCGACATCTCCCTGTGCGATCTGACACCGGCGCTGAGGGAGAAGTATAGGGTGAGGAGTGCTGGTATACCCCACAAGTATGCCTTGATCATATTTAAACACCATGTTCCCTACACATTGTACTGCGAGTGGGTGTTCAAAGTGAACTATGATGGGAATCGCCAAAAAAATGCCCTTCCTGCCAATTTAAGGAAAAAGATTGTGGAAGAAATGCAGCGCTATTACCCTGTTACAGATCCTGTAATGAGAGGCGTTAGAGACTGCATTAATGGCGTTTTGCGCCATGCAAGGCATCGGCCATGGCTGGAAAATGGGGAGGACTTTCAGTGAGACCATACTGTAATGTTGTGCTGTACTGTACAGTACATGTTTTACCCTATAGTACCTGCTGTACTTAAACAAAGGATACTGAATGTTGTTGTGTGTTGCACGGTTTTTGTACTGTATTTGTAAATAAAAGTTTTTAGTGGCGACTTCAGCAATAAAAGAACTGGTTACTTTATCTCACACACAGTACTACAAACTGCTTTTTGCTGCCAGACTGCAAACCCGCAAGACCAGCAACATTGTAACAAAAGAGCAATGAGCGCGCAATTGGCGTGGGAACTTCTGTTCTAAGGCCCCTATAAATAATATTCTTTATTTTATTTATAAACTCACATTTATAAACCCCGTCACCCACCCCCGCTAAACACAATAAAAAATAATCACACACAGCATCCCCGCAATAAATAAATAAATAAATACAAATAAATACATTTGAAATACATTTTTATTGATAGTGTAGATGTGCAGGGGGTCTCTGGAGCTGAACCGCACAGGTTTTAGGTCTGGGGACCCCGTGCCCCCCGAGATACAGGCCCCTTTAGGGGGTGCCGGTAGCCCTCTGCTTGGTTTAAAGGTCCGATCACGTGATCGCGGCCTGTAAACCAAGCAGAGCAGAGGGATACCGGCACCCCCTAAAGGGGCCTGTATCTCGGGGGGCACGGGGTCCCCAGACCTGAAACCTGTGCGCTTCAGCTCCGGAGAACATCTACACTGTGAATAAAACACACACATCATTAAAGAATCATTCTTTAGCTTAGCGGCTATGCGCTATGGTAAAGAAGCAGCATTTCTGTCTTTTTAATAATATTGTAGAGTGAGCAGGGGGTTCCCTGAGACAGAAATCTAATCTCAGGGGACCCCCTGCTCCTGCACAATATTATTAAAAGTTCAGAAACGAGGCTTCATTAGCATAGCGTATAGCCGCTAAGGTAATGAAGGGGTTAACGCATAATAACCAATAAATACATTCAATACACTACCCACTACCCATGGCAACCTCCGCTGCTGTACAGTAAAACAGAGAAAAAAAATAACACTTTCAAAGTAATGTCCCCTAACCCCTTAATCACCATAGCGGTTATTAACCGCTACAGTCATGAAGGGGTTAACCCGCCCTCACCCACCACTTGGGACGCCTACTGTACATACCCTCCCACTCTAACCCCCCACCCCGTGAGGCCTAACCACCCTCAACCCTCACCCACTAACTACCCACAAGGGAGGCCTACCCACATACCGTTGGGGAAACACCCCACCCCCACCCCAGTACCCACAATAAAAACAGTACAATCACCCACAATAAACAGCATTCTATTTATTAAATACATTACCCACCCCCTGTGCCCCCCCCCCCCATAAATACAAGATTTATTCTTTTACATTCAGGGTCCATAACGTAGCCCCACGCTAGTCCCCGGTGGGCTGGCAGGGCACCTGGACAGACCTACAGTTTACCAGCAGCATTCCACAGGTTCTGGAGGCCTGCTGGTGGATCCTGCCAGCACCATGGCGCCCAGGTGGTCTCCTTGGGTCACCGTGAGCCTCAATTGGGTCCACACGGTAGGCCCAAGGATGTCTGGGAGCCCCGGGTCAAACCCACAGGTGTCTGCGGGGCCTCGGGTGGTTCCCATGGGGGTCTGGGGAACTCACGGGTGCTCACTACGGGTCCGCGGTGCCCCCACAGAAGTGGGACCACACATCATCATCCCCGCACCTACGGCTCGGAGGTGCCCCCACAGAAGTGGGACCACACATCGTCATGCCCGCAGACTACGGGTCCGCGGTGCCCCCACAGAAGTGGGACCACACATCATCATCCCCGCATGTGTCACCCGTGGAACCACCAGCCTGCTACCCTTTAGGATACCCGAGGATTCCCCGCGGGTGGTCTCCAGAGGTCCCACGCAAAACCACGGAAGTAACCCTGAATGTAAAAAAAATAAACCTGGCCTATACATTCAATACATACACCCTCCCCCCCAACACCTACAGTACAATAATGTGCAAAATAACTATTATCCAGATATGAATAATAGATTAATTGCCCATTATTAAAAACATTAACTAGCATATACAAATAAATAAAGTACTACTGACCTCATCAATACGAAGTGTCCGACGCCAGCGCCTTCCTTCTCTTGCCCACACAAAACATAGCCAAAACCAAGCCAATACATTGCAATTACATTCAGATATCAATTAACCCCTTAAACACCTTATCGGATAATAACCGCAAAGGTAATTAAGGGGTTAAGCCACACAGGCACGATACCCACCCTTCACCCATGAATTTGTACTGTGGCTTCATCATGCAACTATATATATATATACTGTATATATATACATACAGAGAGACAGAGAGAAAGAGAGAGAGAGAGATATATACAGTATATATATATACACACGTTATATACACACCCATGATAAACCAAATATACAGTACAAATAAATGTAGAAGGGTTATCAAAACCATACTGTTCTACAACCAAACACTTCTCCATACAGACACTACATTAAAAATCAATTTCCTTTAAAAATCCTAACTGATCTCACAATCTACTGTACTGTATATGATCACAAACCAATGAAAAAAGTCACATTCCAAAATGCATAAAATCTATGCACCATACTGTATACATTCTGCAAATTAATCAACGTAAACAAAAATCAATCAGCAATCATTATTTAGATCTCTAAACATTTCACACTCAATCATGAACAATGAAACCATTAACAGATTCACGCCTAGAGCAGAACAATTAAGCCTTTGAAAAAATATAAGTACCGACAAAAATACAACCTTTCCAAACCAAGCCTACAGTACCTACAGTATCCCTGACCTTCCTCAAACACACAATACAATACCAAGGAATAATACATCTATCTAATTTTAAAATACTTTAAACTCACAAAATAATTAAAAACACATCTAATCCAGCTTTTAAAACATCATCATTTCTTACCCTGAATGTATACTGTACAGTATATCTCTCTAGACATATATATTGTACATACATACATACAGTGGCAAGAAATGATATACCACAAAAAAATAAAAATACACAGGTTAAAAAACCTTTTGAAAAAATTAACAAGTTAAATAAAATACATTTCTTTACTGTAGTTCACTTACCATTACTTGCCCCCACCGACTCCCGTTGCCCAGCTTACTCACGAACCAATCCACGATCAGGAACCCATAAAATAATAAACCATTGAAAATAATAAACATTAAACTAAAAATCCAAACCAATCCACGGGTCTTCTACTTGTAATACACCTTCATCTGTATTCTTCTTTCTTCTATCTCCTTCCGGGCGGGGCAGGGCGTGGTCTTCTTTCCATCATCGGCCACGCCCTTGTCTTTTTCCTTCTCCGGAGGTCCTTCCTCCGCGGCGTCTGGCTGCAAAATGAGACGACATAGGTTTTTAAAGGCCTATGACGTCACATTTTGCGTCATGGTTCCCACGGTCCTGATTGGACCGTGAAAACCATGTGTGTTGGCCGATAATAAAAAAATGATGACGTCACTTAAAGGGAATGAAAGCACAGCCAATCAGAATGGCTTTGCTTCAATTGCCTTTAAGATGACGTCATGAAAAGGCACATGGCCGTGCACACATGGTACTAGAGCCAATCAGAGCGTGGGAACTTTATCCCTACTCTGATTGGCTCTGGTATACCATGTGTCAGGGGCTTGGGGGAGAAAGGATGTGACGTCAATAAGGATAAAGTTCCCACGCTCTGATTGGCTACCGTACCACGTGACAGGTTTTCATTGACGTCACATCCTTTCTCCCCCAAGCCCCTGACACATGGTATACCAGAGCCAATCAGAGTAGGGATAAAGTTCCCACGCTCTGATTGGCTCTAGTACCATGTGTGCACGGCCATGTGCCTTTTCATGACGTCATCTTAAAGGCAATTGAAGCAAAGCCATTCTGATTGGCTGTGCTTTCATTCCCTTTAAGTGACGTCATCATTTTTTTATTATCGGCCAACACACATGGTTTTCACGGTCCAATCAGGACCGTGGGAACCATGACGCAAAATGTGACGTCATAGGCCTTTAAAAGCCTATGTCGTCTCATTTTGCAGCCAGACGCCGCGGAGGAAGGACCTCCGGAGAAGGAAAAAGACAAGGGCGTGGCCGATGATGGAAAGAAGACCACGCCCTGCCCCGCCCGGAAGGAGATAGAAGAAAGAAGAATACAGATGAAGGTGTATTACAAGTAGAAGACCCGTGGATTGGTTTGGATTTTTAGTTTAATGTTTATTATTTTCAATGGTTTATTATTTTATGGGTTCCTGATCGTGGATTGGTTCGTGAGTAAGCTGGGCAACGGGAGTCGGTGGGGGCAAGTAATGGTAAGTGAACTACAGTAAAGAAATGTATTTTATTTAACTTGTTAATTTTTTCAAAAGGTTTTTTAACCTGTGTATTTTTATTTTTTTGTGGTATATCATTTCTTGCCACTGTATGTATATATGTACAATATATATGTCTAGAGAGATATACTGTACAGTATACATTCAGGGTAAGAAATGATGATGTTTTAAAAGCTGGATTAGATGTGTTTTTAATTATTTTGTGAGTTTAAAGTATTTTAAAATTAGATAGATGTATTATTCCTTGGTATTGTATTGTGTGTTTGAGGAAGGTCAGGGATACTGTAGGTACTGTAGGCTTGGTTTGGAAAGGTTGTATTTTTGTCGGTACTTATATTTTTTCAAAGGCTTAATTGTTCTGCTCTAGGCGTGAATCTGTTAATGGTTTCATTGTTCATGATTGAGTGTGAAATGTTTAGAGATCTAAATAATGATTGCTAATTGATTTTTGTTTACGTTGATTAATTTGCAGAATGTATACAGTATGGTGCATAGATTTTATGCATTTTGGAATGTGACTTTTTTCATTGGTTTGTGATCATATACAGTACAGTAGATTGTGAGATCAGTTAGGATTTTTAAAGGAAATTGATTTTTAATGTAGTGTCTGTATGGAGAAGTGTTTGGTTGTAGAACAGTATGGTTTTGATAACCCTTCTACATTTATTTGTACTGTATATTTGGTTTATCATGGGTGTGTATATAACGTGTGTATATATATATACTGTATATATCTCTCTCTCTCTCTTTCTCTCTGTCTCTCTGTATGTATATATATACAGTATATATATATATAGTTGCATGATGAAGCCACAGTACAAATTCATGGGTGAAGGGTGGGTATCGTGCCTGTGTGGCTTAACCCCTTAATTACCTTTGCGGTTATTATCGGTAAGGTGTTTAAGGGGTTAATTGATATCTGAATGTAATTGCAATGTATTGGCTTGGTTTTGGCTATGTTTTGTGTGGGCAAGAGAAGGAAGGCGCTGGCGTCGGACACTTCGTATTGATGAGGTCAGTAGTACTTTATTTATTTGTATATGCTAGTTAATGTTTTTAATAATGGGCAATTAATCTATTATTCATATCTGGATAATAGTTATTTTGCACATTATTGTACTGTAGGTGTTGGGGGGGAGGGTGTATGTATTGACTGTATAGGCCAGGTTTATTTTTTTTACATTCAGGGTTACTTCCGTGGTTTTGCGTGGGACCTCTGGAGACCACCCGCGGGGAATCCTCGGGTATCCTAAAGGGTAGCAGGCTGGTGGTTCCACGGGTGACACATGCGGGGATGATGATGTGTGGTCCCACTTCTGTGGGGGCACCGCGGACCCGTAGTCTGCGGGCATGACGATGTGTGGTCCCACTTCTGTGGGGGCACCTCCGAGCCGTAGGTGCGGGGATGATGATGTGTGGTCCCACTTCTGTGGGGGCACCGCGGACCCGTAGTGAGCACCCGTGAGTTCCCCAGACCCCCATGGGAACCACCCGAGGCCCCGCAGACACCTGTGGGTTTGACCCGGGGCTCCCAGACATCCTTGGGCCTACCGTGTGGACCCAATTGTGGCTCACGGTGACCCAAGGAGACCACCTGAGCGCCATGGTGCTGGCAGGATCCACCAGCAGGCCTCCAGAACCTGTGGAATGCTGCTGGTAAACTGTAGGTCTGTCCAGGTGCCCTGCCAGCCCACCGGGGACTAGCGTGGGGCTACGTTATGGACCCTGAATGTAAAAGAATAAATCTTGTATTTATGGGGGGGGGGGCGGCACAGGGGGTGGGTAATGTATTTAATAAATAGAATGCTGTTTATTGTGGGTGATTGTACTGTTTTTATTGTGGGTACTGGGGTGGGGGTGGGGTGTTTCCCCAACGGTATGTGGGTAGGCCTCCCTTGTGGGTACTGACTGGGTGGTTAGGCCTCACGGGTGGGGGGGGGGGGGGGGGTTAGTGTGGGAGGGTATGTAGGCATCCCGAGTGGTGGGTGGGTGAGGGTGGGTTAACCCCTTCATGACTGTAGCGGTTAATAACCGCTATGGTGATTAAGGGGTTAGGGGACATTACTTTGTATGTTTTAATTTTTGTGTCTGTTTTGCAGAAGCGGAGGGGCCATGGCCAGGATGGGGGGGGGGGTTAACGGTATGTGGGTAGGGGGTGAGGGTGGTTAGCAATGCAGGGAGGGAGATTTACTGGTAACAGAAACATCTATCTCCCTTCAATGTAATCTGTTTAAAGCCCCCTCCCCCCTTATGTGTGTTTCTGTAAAATCTCTCTCCCTTCAATGTACTGTAATCTGTTTAACAGAAACATTAGGGGGGGAAGGGGCTTTAGGCCTTTATATCTCTCTCCCTTCAGTGTAATCTGCTTAACACAAACATTAGGGGGGAAGGGGTTTTTAAACAATGCTGTGTATAATGTATAAGGTTTTTTACAATTAGATTGATGTAATCCTTGGTATTGTAAGGGTTACACTGGCGACACACTTTATTCGAGCTCGGCTAGTCCCACGAATTCGGGTATACCCGGGTGTATTGAGGTTTGTGACTGTTTTCTGCCCGAGTGCATTGAGGTATTTTCCAGGCAGGGATTGAAGCATTTTATTCCCGCTGGCTGCAATACTGCACAGTATATATATATATACTGCATTACAATTCATGAATTTATGCCATCTGGTAGACACGCGAAGCATTGCAGCCTATTAAATCCTAATCATTATCATTTAACAGATCAGCCGCCCGTCAGCCAGGCATGAACCCAGGCTGGGAAGGCAAACGCAACGGGGCTTGTCAGAGGTGAGGAGCGGCGCATTCCAGGTATCTGCCAGGTACATACTGGGTATTTGCTCGAATAAAGTGTGTCGGTGCAGTAGTTTGTTTTTAAATTGTCTTTTCTGGTTGTTACTTACAGTATATATTGATTTTGGTTTACTTGCTTGGTTAAAATACTGTAGTTAAGTTGACTTGTTTGGAAGTGTTTGTACAGTATTTACTGGTAGAGTAGCTTGCAATTATATTGTTAACATTCATTTGCAGAATGTACAGTACTGTATATGGTGCATAGATTTAATGCTATGCATCATTTACAGTATACAATGTACTGTAAATGCAATGTACTGTGTGGATTGTAATGTTATGTTTTATACTGTACAGTATGCTATTCATTAACTTCATTGCTCTACACATCTAGGGATTTCATTCCACCTTACCACCTTTCCTACACATGATTTGTGCTGTAGGCATTGGTTACTGTATATTACTGTATGCTAATGCAGATGTGTGATGCTTTGAGACTGTCATTTATACTTTGACAAGTCTACCTTTTGGTGTGTAGTGTGCATTATCCTTAGCGTTGTATACAGTAGGTGCCTTTAAACCCAGTAACCTACTGTATTGTGATTCACTTTGATTCTCCCTAGTGTTTTTTGAGTCACTATCCTTTTCATGTTTAGGGTTGACAGTGTGTGTCGTTCCCTAGTGCTGTTCATTAGTGTTTAAGGGTCCATGCCTCTTTTTTAAGTGTTTTTAAATCATGTACTGTTTATTCATCCCTTTTTGCACTGTGTCAAATAAATAAACAAATATATCAATTGCATACCTGAGTGCTCCCATACGGGTTACTTTTTTCTCTTTTCACTCACATACAGTATGTATATATATATATATATATATATATATATACAGTATATATATATATATATATATATATATATATATATATATATATATATATATATATATATATACAGTGTATATATATATACAAAGTATATACTGTACAGTATATATTTATTTCTCTTCATGTCTTTATTTATTTATTTATTTAGATTTATTTATTAATTGTGGGGCTGCTGTGCGTGAATTTTTTTTATTGGGGGTGAGGGGGGTGTTTGGCCCTTGGTGTGAGTTTACGACTTGCAGCAGCAGCACAATGAATAAATAAATATAAATAAATAAATAAATAAATGACAATAAATACATTTGAAATACATTTTTATTGATAGTGTACATGTGCAGAGGGTCTCCGGAGCTGAAGCGCACAGGTTTCAGGTCTGGGGACCCCGTGCCCCCCGAGATACAGGCCCCTTTAGGGGGTGCCGGTATCCCTCTGCTCTGCTTGGTTTACAGGCCGCGATCACGTGATCGGGACCTTTAAACGCAGAGCACTCAGCACTCAGAAACACAGGCCAGACAGATTTAAACACACACACAATAGGGGGAGGTTTTTTTACATAGCTTGCAGGGAAGCTTAACGCACACACAATAGGGGGATAGGGGGAGGGTTTTTTACATAGATTAGAGAGAAGGCAGGGCGTTTTAAAAGCGAGAATAGGGGAGGGGGTTTTACATAGATTTTATTTATTTATTTAGATTTATTTATTAATTGTGGGGCTGCTGTGCGTGAATTTTTTTTATTGGGGGTGAGGGGGGTGTTTGGCCCTTGGTGTGAGTTTACGACTTGCAGCAGCAGCACAATGAATAAATATAAATAAATAAATAAATAAATAAATGACAATAAATACATTTGAAATACATTTTTATTGATAGTGTACATGTGCAGAGGGTCTCCAGAGCAGAAGCGCACAGGTTTCAGGTCTGGGGACCCCGTGCCCCCCGAGATACAGGCCCCTTTAGGGGGTGCCGGTATCCCTCTGCTCTGCTTGGTTTACAGGCCGCGATCACGTGATCGGACCTTTAAACCAAGCAGAGGGCTACCGGCACCCCCTAAAGGGGCCTGTATCTCGGGGGGCACGGGGTCCCCAGACCTAAAACCAACGCGGTTCAGCTCCGGAGACCCCCTGCACATCTACACTATCAATAAAAATGTATTTCAAATGTATTTATTGTCATTTATTTATTTATTTTTTGGCGGCTGCTGTGTGTGTGTATTTTTTTATTGTGGGTAGCGGGAGGGTGGGTGAATGGGGTATTCGCCCCAACGATGGTTGGGGAGGGCTTGCGGGGGGGGGGGGTTGGGGTAGCGGGAGGGCTTAACCCCTTCATGACCGTAGCGGTATTAACTGCTACGATCGTGAAGGGGTTAAGTGCACCCGCAACCCCCCCCCCCTCCCGCAAGTCCTAAACTCACACCAAGGGCCAAATACCCCCCTCACCCATCCCCACTACACACAATAAAGCGGGCACGGTGGGTTAACCCCTTCATTGCCTTAGCGGCTATCCGCTATGGTAATGACGCAGAATTTTCCGTATTTTTAATAATATTGATCAGGAGCAGGGGGGGGGGGTTCCCTGAGCATTAATCATTAATTTCTGGCTCAGGGAACCCCCTGCTCACTTTACAATATTATTAAAATAATGCTTCTTTACCATAGCGCATAGACGCTAAGGTAAAGAACGAGTGTTTATTTATACTGTATATTGTATGTGTTTTATTGATAGTGTACATGTGCAGAGGGTCTCCAGAGCAGAAGCGCACAGGTTTCAGGTCTGGGGACCCCGTGCCCCCCGAGATACAGGCCCCTTTAGGGGGTGCCGGTATCCCTCTGCTCTGCTTGGTTTACAGGCCGCGATCACGTGATCGGACCTTTAAACCAAGCAGAGGGCTACCGGCACCCCCTAAAGGGGCCTGTATCTCGGGGGGCACGGGGTCCCCAGACCTAAAACCAACGCGGTTCAGCTCCGGAGACCCCCTGCACATCTACACTATCAATAAAAATGTATTTCAAATGTATTTATTGTCATTTATTTATTTATTTTTTGGCGGCTGCTGTGTGTGTGTATTTTTTTATTGTGGGTAGCGGGAGGGTGGGTGAATGGGGTATTCGCCCCAACGATGGTTGGGGAGGGCTTGCGGGGGGGGGGGGGGTTGGGGTAGCGGGAGGGCTTAACCCCTTCATGACCGTAGCGGTATTAACTGCTACGATCGTGAAGGGGTTAAGTGCACCCGCAACCCCCCCCCCTCCCGCAAGTCCTAAACTCACACCAAGGGCCAAATACCCCCCTCACCCATCCCCACTACACACAATAAAGCGGGCACGGTGGGTTAACCCCTTCATTGCCTTAGCGGCTATCCGCTATGGTAATGACGCAGAATTTTCCGTATTTTTAATAATATTGATCAGGAGCAGGGGGGGGGGGTTCCCTGAGCATTAATCATTAATTTCTGGCTCAGGGAACCCCCTGCTCACTGTACAATATTATTAAATCTCTCTCTGCTGCAAACACATCTCGCCCCCAGTATGTGCAGTAATTTACTGAACATGTACTGTAGAATAAATGCATAGTTTTATTTATTCGGGTTTATTACACAGTATACTGTATGGCCGGAAAACATCAGCATACAGTACAATATAATCCATCGAAATCCCCCCATTAGCCGTTTTCTTTTCTGAGGAAAAACAAAATGAAAAGTTTTAATGTACAGTAATGGTCAGCCCCCTAAAGAAGTTCCCAGCCAGCCCCACCAAAATAATACGGCAAAAATACAGTACTCACCATACTGTACAGTATTGTACTAAATTTCCCATTCAGCTTGCGCTGGCGCCGGCCCACTTCCAGTCCAGCTTTCATCATTTTGCAGAGGGACTAGCCCACCTGTAGTCAGCGGGAAATCGCTTAGGTACATGCAAGCTTCATCAAAACTGGCTGCGAAATCCATCTCAGAGTTGTCACCGACGGCGGGACCATGATGATAAGCTGGTGCTGCTGCTGGTTCTGGTTCTGGTTCTGGCGCATTGCTTGGCAGGGACTGTCGCTTCTTATTTCGTTTTAACACGACCCTTCGCCTTTTGCCGCCTCCATTATCATAGATACGGGAAAAACCCTGTGACACACACCAATACCCTCCAACAAATTGGGGCTCAATACGGTGAAAACAGGGGTCACTACATAACCTTTTCCTTATTGCATGCTTCCACAAATGAGGAGTTGGCGAAAATCTGTAAAAGTCATAATTTTCGATAAAATACTGATAAATTTGAACAACTGTTGCCATCTTATCCTCTGTTGCATTTATAGCGGCCCATATCAAATAAGCATAACTTCTGTCAGGTTTTTGGAACACGGGCTCCACTTGAACACTCATGTCTCTGTAGAATAGTGTAAGTGAAAATGATCTTTGTCTTTATTTAATACATTACTGTATGTAAAGCCTAAATTGATACATTTTTTGCAACTATTCCTTCAGTCTCAAGGACAAGTTACACAATAGCATACTGTACTGGGATAAAGTAACTTTTTTTTGGAAACGAAACAACTTGCAAAGGCCACACATTACTTAAGTCATGAGTTTATGCCATCTGGTGGACAATCGAAACATCGCAGCCTAGTAAATCATTCTCATTATCATTTAACAGATCAGGCCCCCGTCAGCCAGGCATGAACCGTGGCTGGGAAGGCAAACGCAACGAAGCATGCAAGAGGTGAGCAGCGGCGGATTCCAGGTTTCTGCCAGGTACAAACCAGGCATTTGCTCGAATAAAGTGTGTCGGTGCAGTACTGTGTTATCACTGCCATTGAATCCTATGATAAACCTGTGATATTCTGTGTTATAATATGATTATTCTGCATAATAAATGG
This sequence comes from Ascaphus truei, assembly GCF_040206685.1. Lineage (NCBI taxonomy): Eukaryota > Metazoa > Chordata > Amphibia > Anura > Ascaphidae > Ascaphus > Ascaphus truei. The sequence goes on from NC_134484.1 coordinate 126,594,910, forward strand.
ATACAATAAACTTGGTTATACATGTCATTCCCTATAGAGGTAAACTGTATATATATATATATATATATATATATATATATATATATATATATATATATATATATATATATATATATATATATATACATACAGTGGTTGACAAATCACCAAAAAATCTGCTCGCCACACAAAAAAATCTACACGCCACACAAAAAAATCTACTCGCCACCTAGTACCAAACGTGTGCTGCTTGGGCCAGTATTTACTCGCCCGGGGGTTAAATCCACTCGCCCGGGGCGAGCAAATGTATAGGTTTGTCGAACACTGTATATATATATATACCATAATACTGAGTTAAGTTATGGTGAGTAAAAAAAGTGACAAAAACCCTCCACAGGAAAGCAAATATGCAAATACAACTGTATGCTCATCTGCATGTCTTAGGCAGGTCTGCAACCCCGCCTTTCCTCCTTATCACCCAGCATACAGCACTTCCACTGCAGCAAGGGATTATGGGAAATGACATGCAAATGAGCACACAGTGTCACTTTTTGCCTCAATAACCATTTTTAACATGGTTCCCTATAGGCTTAAGCTTGCTGCATGGTCACAGCTTTGAGCACAGCCAGGGTTAAGGTGCATACCCAGAAAACCACCCACAGACAGCTGTTTCGACCTTGATGCAGTGGAAGTGCTGTATGCTGGGTGATAATGGGGAAAGGCGGGGTTGCAGACCTGCCTAAGACATGCAGATGAGCATACAGTTGTATTTGCATATTTGCTTTCCTGTGGAGGGTTTTTACTCACCATAACTTAACTCAGTATTATGGTATAGCCTATCCCATAGCCTCTTTTGCATACCCAGTTAAAATCAACCCCACACTGATGAGACCCATCAAGGTCGAAACAGCTGTCTGTGGGTGGTTTTCTGGGTATGCACCTTAGGAATTCTCATGCTTTGAGGTAGTTGAAGACAGAAGGCCACCGGGTTTACCTGCTCCAAGATGAGAAAAGAACCCAGAAACCTAGGTGCCAATTTAAGGGAATGGGTTTTGAGGTGGATATTCTTGGAAGACAACCAAACCTTATCCCCTGGCTTGTAATTGGGTGCAGGTCGACGGTGACAGTCAGCCTGGATTTTCGAAGTCAAAGAGGTCTTTTGAAGTACCGATTGAATTCTAGCCCAAGAGTCCTGTAGGAGGGAGATGTGTTCATCCACGGCTGGTACTCCAGAAAAGATATTGGAAATAGGTAGGCAAGCCAGGTGGAATCCGTAGTTAATAAAGAAAGGCGTCTCACGAGTGGATTCATTCCTGGAGGAATTAAAGGCATACTCAGCCCAGGGAAGTAATTCCGCCCAGTCATCCTGGGAGTCAGAGACGAAGCACCTTAAATACTTCTCGAGAGATCGGTCTGCCCATTAGATTGAGGGTGATATCCTGAAGAAAAAGAAGAGGAAATACCCAGTCTTTTGGTGAAGGTCCTCCAGAATCTGGAAACAAATTGAGAGCCACGATCCGATACGATGGATCTGGGAATGCCATGGATCCGGAAAATCTCTTTGGAGAAATATCGGCTAGGGCGTGCGAGGAGGGCAATCCTTTGAGAGGAACGAAATGTGCCATTTTGGAAAACCGATCACCCACTACTAGAATTGTGTTCATGCCATTCGACCTAGGCAATTCGACGATAAAGTCCATTGATATGTGGGACCAGGGGCGCTCTGGGGTGGGTAAAGGCAAGAGAAGACCATGGGGTCTCTTATGAGGAATCTTATTGCTTGCACATACCGGACAGGCCCGAGTAAATTCAAGGATGGTCTTGGCCATATTGGGCCACCAGAAGGTGCGACGGATTAGGTACAATGTCTTTTTGAATCCCGGATGTCCTGCCGAACAGGAAGCGTGCCCCAATCCAGAATCTCAGGAATAAACTTGGCTTCTATGTTCAAGGTGTCCTTCGGTACCTCGGGATCATTAGGAAGGTGTCTTTGAGACTTGATGATTTTTTCAAGATTCTTGAATGCAGCGACCGCGTGGATCTTTTGCTTAGGAAGGATGGATTCGGTAGTCTTCTCCGGTCTCTCTTCAGAAGAATATTGCCTAGAGAAGGCATCCGCCTTGACGTTCTTGGTGCCGGGAATGTAGGACAAAATAAAATTAAACCTGGAGAAAAATAACGACCAGCGGGCTTGGCGGGGACCTAAGCGGTGGGCACTCTCGATGTATAACAGATTTTTATGGTCCGTGAGAATCGTGAACGGCTCTTTTGACCCCACCTGTAGGTGCCTCCATTCCTGAATAGCCAATTTAACGGCCAAAAGTTCCCTATTGCCCACGTCATAGTTTGTCTCAGCTGGAGAAAACTTCTTAGAGAAAAAACCACAAGGGTGAAGTTTATCCTGAGGAGAATATCTATGGGATAGGACTGCACCGGCCCCGCAGTCCGAAGTGTCTACCTCTTGGGTGAATGGAAAATTGGTATTCGGGTGTCGGAGGATGGGAGCTGAGACAAATGTTTGTTCCAATGTCTTGAAAGACATGACTGCCTCAGGTGACCAAGACGAAGGATCAGCCAATTTTTGGGTCAACGCCGTGATCAGGGCGATGATGGTGGAAAAGTTGCGAATTAATTTCCGATAATAATTGGAAAATCCTAGAAACCGTTGAATAGACTTATGGGAATCGGGTTGCGTCCAATCCACTTCGGCTTTCAGTTTCTCAGGATCCATGGCCAATCTCCTGTTGGAAATAATATACCCAAGAAAGGAGATGGTAGACTTGTGAAAGAGGCACTTCTCAATCTTGGCAAATAAGCAGTTCTCTCGGAGGCGGGAGAGCACAAACTTCGTATGGATAACATGGTCCTGTAGATTCTTAGAAAAAATAAGAATGTCGTCCAGGTAAACAATTACAAAACGGTTAAGGACATCCCGAAAAATGTCATTGATAAATACCTGAAAGACCGCTGGAGCGTTGCATAAGCCGAAGGGCATCACGAGATATTCGTAGTGACCGCTATGGGTGTTGAAGGCGGTCTTTCACTCGTCGCCCTTCCGGATGCGAATGAGATTATAAGCACCGTGAAGATTGAGCTTGGAAAACAGGTTAGCACCTTGAAGTCTGTCGAAGAGTTCAGAGATGAGTGGGAGTGGGTAGCGGTTCTTCACCGTAATGCGGTTTAGTCCCCGGTAGTCTATACATGGTCTGAGAGTACCGTCTTTCTTTTTAACGAAAAAGAATACATCCCCCGCAGGGCGAATTGTAATGCCGTATGAAGCCTCGCTTCAAGTTCTCGCGAATATATTCATCTATGGCTTCCGTCTCAGGCAGAGAGAGGGGGTAGGATTTAGACTTGGGCAATGTGTATCCAGGTACCAAGTCTATCGGACAAACATATTATCGGTGTGGAGGTAGTAGCTCGGATTGAGTTTTGCTGAAGACATCCAGAAAATCTGCGTACGGGGCAGGTATACCTCCCTTAGGGTTGGATGTACTGTATTAGCCAGCAGTTGAGGCGGAAGTAGAGCTGGTGGGAAAGACTCCTCTGACCTCAACCTCCAGACAATGGGATCTTGGGATGTCCAATTGATGTGCGGGTTGTGTTTCTGCAACCAAGGTAAGCCAAGGATGTTCCAGGAGGTGTTCCAGGAGCATGGATTACATCAAAGGCCAGGGTTTCCTTGTGGGAATGAGAAGAAAGAGTGAGGGGCAAGTCTCTAAGGAGATATATGCCGAGGTGAGCGGAAGGTCGTCAATCCCGACCAAGGCAACTTCTTCCTAACGAGTGGAATCTGGTTCTGTTCAGAGAAGGTCTGGTCCATGAAATTTCCTCCTGCACCGGAATCGATAAATGCCGCTGTGGAGGTGCGGAAGGTAGGGCCAGAGAGGGAGATGGGAATGGTCAATTTCTTCCTGGAAAGGGGACAAGGAGATTTAGCACCCAGGGAGGGCCCCTTCATACTCACTGGGCTTGGTCGTTTCCCGGACGTAGTGGACATTCACGGACCAGATGCTCGGAGGATCCACAGAAGTAACATGAGCCACCGGCTTGGCGAAACTGTCGCATCAATGCCCGGGAACGCTGGACCCCAAGTTGCATCGGCTCCAGAGCCTCCAGAGCGGGGAGACGTCAGGTCCCATGGTAGAAGATAACCTGGGAAAAGGGGCACGAAAAGGCATGAACCGGAGGTGTTGGCATTTAGCGCGGCGTACCTGAAGACGTTGATCCACTCGAGTGGCCTGGGAGATGAGTTCTTCCAGAAGTCCTGGCCTGGGTTGTGAGGTGCATTTCCAGTGAGCAGGCTGTAAACATATGCCACCTTCTTATGACTAGTGGAATACTGGTGCGAGGCCATCTCAAACTGGATCTCGCATTGATTAAGAAATACACGACAGGCATGCGGATCCCCCGTGTACGGCTTGGGTGCCGGAATCTTCGGCCTGTAGACGCGGAGGGCACTGGTTCTACCTGCGCCAGAGATGCGGCAACAGGTGGTGACTGAAAAGAAAATTCCTGTACCTGTTGAGTGAGGAAAACCATCTGATCTGTTAAGGCCTGGATTTGTTGATACATGGCCGTCATCATAGAGACCAGATCAGTCTGGTCTGCGTCTTGTGGGCTTGACATAATGTTACGCCGGTGCTGCCCGCAGACCAGACCCGTCCCTTATACTGAGGTGGAGACGTATATATACACGCACCCGCAGCAGAAGGAGCGTGTCTGGAATGTGGTGTTTTGGCGTTGCCAGGCCAGGTGAAAATAGCTGTAGCAATACTTGCCGGTACCGGTACAAGAAGAGATGTAGTGTAGCCGTTAGCCAAGGTCAGTGAGAGGAGTGATCCGGAAGGTCGGTGTCCAAGCTGAGGTCGAGGGTCGTGAGAAGCAGCGAGGTCAAGTGAGAGCCGAGGTCCAGAGCCAGAGAATGAAGCCTGGTCGTAACTTGAATAACGAAGAGAAGAGAGAGAGAGCCAGCATAGACATCCGCTAGAAGAAACTATGTCCAGTGATGTTGGAATGGCAAGACAGGCATTAAATAGTGATGCTGGTGAATAGGCAGAGGGGGCAGACCTGGAGAAGTTCATGCAGCTGACCTGGATAGGCTGCCTTGAGGAAGATGCAGGTGAGCAGCTTTGAGGCATAATTGCTGCCTGTGTGTGAGCTGGGGGCGTGGCTTCACTGCAGGAGCAGTGAATAAATTAACTTGCTCTGGTGTACACTCCGTAACAAGGGGGATCACGCGCCCATTAGACATCACAACCGCCGGAGCCCCAACTGCCCGAGGAACAGCGGCCGCCCTTCGGGGACGAAGGGGGAGTCCACCAACCACGGGGACCGGACGGGGCCAGTGAGGGGGGCGTCCCGTGGCAGCGGGCACAACAAGTGGTAAGGGGGGGTTATGCTGCGACCGCTGTGACCCCCGAATCCTTACATTACTTTCCTCTGGGTCAAAATACTGTAAATACAATTATAGGATAAGTATTTGTCATCTAAATTTAGCATAGGTTGAACTTGATGGCCATACTGTATGTCTTTTTTTAATGTCATACTAAGTAACTATGGGCCTCATGCAGTAAGTGCCGAAAAATTGCTCTCGCCAAGTGTTCCTTATCGGCATGATCTTGCCGATTTTCCCTCGCCGTATGCAATAAGTGCCGAATCCCTTCCGAATAAAGCCGAAAACATTTGTTCCCACTATGGCGATGATTTGCCAATCACACACAGGTGTATCGGCGTGCATGGCGAGGTGGTATTAGGTTCGCCAATGAAACTTCTTGCTGAATCTGCCGAAGCAAGCATGTTTTTGATTGAGCGGCCCATTTAAAGGCAGCGTGTATTTTTATTCATTCTCTGTGTTGTTGGAAGAGAGAGAGAGACACACAGAGCTGGGCGATTTGCATATTTCATATTGACAGAGAATTGCTGTGTATTTTGATAGGTTTGTCCTGTGTTGTTTTGTTAACATCTTTGTGCTGTTTTCTGTTTGTAAGTGTTCAGTGCGATTGTGTTTAAATTTCTTTTCTGTTCTTTGTGAGTGCTATAGGTATGGTCGAAAGGCGTAGGAGGAGTAATGCTGGTGTGAGTGGTACTGGTAGTCGTGTGAGTATGCGTCTGAGTGAACGTAGGATTCAGGGGAGTGCTGTTGCTGCGAGTGCGAGTGGTGTTGCTGGGAGTGCGAGTGCTGGTGGTGGCTCTGTTGCTGGTGCTGCTGGGGTGTCTGTTGCTGGTGCTGCTGGGGTGTCTGTTGCTGGTGCTGCTGGGGTGTCTGTTGCTGGTGCTGCTGGGGTGTCTGGTGGTGGGGTGGTTGGTGGTGGGCCGCTTTTGGAGTCTCTTCCATTGGAAGAAGGAGAGTCCAGTCAGCAGCAGCTAAGCTCTGTGGCTGCACGTGGTCGGAAGAAACGTGTGGAGCGGCCACGTAATACTTGTTTCAATGATGAGGAAAACAGAGTTCTTGTCACAGGGATTTTGGAGCACTATGACTCTCTGTATGGGCATTTTGTAGGTAAGTCAATCTTTGCATTGATTGTTCAAAGACATTTTATCCTATCTCATGTGACATGTGTTAATATCAAACTATTAATCTCTAATATCTATCAATTAAAGTTAATTGTTACACAAAATCCTTCATGCTTTATAACGACCATAACAATCAGTCAAAAAAGTTTGCCAATGTTCATAGAATATTCATGCAAGCTTCCTTAGATTTGTATGTTTCCATGTAAATGCTCATGTGGTACACATATTCAACCTAAACCAGCATGTTATGTATCTCTTTGAACAGGTAACAGTTTTGTAAAATGTTCGTCTTTCTATTAATTATTAAGGTCATATATTTTGTATGTCTTTCAAGGACGGACAAGTTCAGCCTCAAGAAAAGAAATGTGGGAACAAATAACATTGTCTGTGTCTGCGTGTGGGAATCATGTCAGGAACCACACGAATTGTCGGAAGAGATTTGATGATATCAAGGCGAATTTAAAAAAACACATCCAAGCACATCGGATGCATGCTTCTGCCACTGGAGGGGGGCCGCCAGCACAAGCTCTAATCTTAACTCCATTGGAGGAGCAGATGCGTGAAACATTTCTTCCTGTCGTCGTGGAGGGTTTGTCAGGGGACAGAGATATCGGAATTTATTCATCTCAATTTCCAGCAGGTGACAAATGTTACTGTACTACGCGTGTCGTATGTTACAGTTCTTATCTATCTTTCTGCTGAAACTTATTGTTTGTTCCAAATATAAGCATACCTACATATATATCTTTAAAACCAGAGACAGAACATAAAACACAGACAGAGCTCAGTGCACATCCATTGAAACTCATACACGGTACAGTGCCTAAATATATATGTATAAATATCTATTAAATAAAATGGTCTTTTAGTTTAACATTTTTGGCCAAAATTGTTGTAAGCCCCTGAGCCACTGCATGGCAGACCACATCTCAAGGGTCCCTAACACTAATATAAATTCTTAATAACCTGTGCAATACTAGGAAGAATGATTTATAATAAATCTGTCAATATTAGTTGCAAAGTTCTAAGTCTGATTGAAGCTTTTATTAATAGGAGCTTGTTAGGTGTCCAGTATGTTCTACATATATATCTGTATATATGTCTCTCTCTCTATATATATATATATCTATATCTCTCTCTCAATGTATATCGATATATATATATATATATAGATATATATATATATATATATATATATATATCTATATATATATATATATATAGTTGTCAATATATATATATAAATATATATATATATATATATATATATATATATATATATACAGTGTTCAACAAATCACCCAAAAATCTACTCGCCGAACCAAAAAATCTACTCGCCACCTAGTCCTGCCCCAACTCCGCCCCTAGTCCCGCCCCCAGTCCCACCCCAACCCCGCTTTAATATAAAATATATAAATAAAATACATTTAATAAATTCCTAGTCAGAACATTCGTTTTTGACATAAATGTATTTATTGTATTACATTATACTACAATTAGTCCTTGTTACGTGTGTGTGTGTGTGTGTGTGTGTGTGTGTGTGTGTGTGTGTGTGTAAATGGTGGATCTAGAAATAAAAGCCAGGTGTGAATGACTAGTTTCCTGAACCCCTTAACCAGTGTCTGGACGTCCCCGCTTCACAATATCTAAAGCAGCAATCCTGCCTGGGATCTTACCTGATCCGCAGTCCCTCAATGTCCAGGTACCCCCATTCCCGCAATGTTATACATTGGAGGGGATGTGTTCCCTACCTGCCTTCTGGGTTAGGGGGGGTTCCGATGTCTTCCGTGTGAAGCTTGAGTCAGATCTGGAAGAAATCAGTATAGGTTATTTTGTTGTAGTATAGGGCAGTTAAGATATATAGGGTAAATAAGAGATCCAGATCCAGAGCGTGAGAGAGTGTGGGGACAGAGAGAGAGAGAAAGAGTGTGGGGGAGAGAGAGAGAGTGTGGGAGAGAGAGAGAGTGTGGGGGAGAGAGAGAGAGAGAGAGTGTGGGGGAGAGAGAGAGAGAGAGTGTGGGGGAGAGAGAGAGTGTGGGGGAAAGAGAGAGAGAGAGAGTGTGGAGGGGAGAGAGAGGGGGAGAGAGAGTGTGGGAGAGAGAGAGAGTGTGGGGGAGAGATAGAGAGAGTGTGGGGGAGAGAGAGAGATAGAGAGAGTGTGGGGGAGAGAGAGAGTGTGGGGGAAAGAGAGAGAGAGAGTGTGGAGGGGAGAGAGAGGGCGAGAGAGAGTGGGGGGGAGAGAGAGGGGGAGAGAGAGAGTGTGGCAGAGAGAGAGTGTGGGGGAGAGAGTGTGTGGGGGGGAGAGAGTGTTGAGGAGAGAGAGTGTGGGGGAGAGAGAGAGAGAGAGTGTGGGGGAGAGAGAGAGAGTGTGGGGGAGAGAGAGTGTGTGGGGGAAAGAGAGAGAGAGAGAGTGTGGAGGGGAGAGAGGGGGGGAGAGAGAGGGGGAGAGAGAGAGTGTGGCAGAGAGAGAGTGTGGGGGAGAGAGAGAGAGTGTGGGGGAGAGAGAGAGTGTGGAGGAGAGAGAGAGAGAGTGTGGGAGAGAGAGAGAGAGAGTGTGGGGGAGAGAGAGAGAGAGAGAGAGAGAGTGTGGTGAGAGAGAGAGAGAGAGAGAGTGTGGGGGAGAGAGAGAGAGAGATAGTGTGGGGGGGAGAGAGAGAGAGAGTGTGGGGGAGAGAGAGTGTGGGGGGTGAGAGAGTGTGGGGGAGAGAGAGAGAGAGAAAGTGGGGGGGAGAGAGAGAGAGTGTGGGTGGAGAGAGAGAGTGTGGGGGTGAGAGTGTGTGGGGTGGAGAGAGAGAGAGTGTGGGGGGGAGAGAGTGTGGGGGGAGAGAGAGAGAATGTGGGGGGGAGAGAGAGAGTGTGGGGGGGAGAGAGATGGGGAGAGAGAGAGAGTGTGGGGGAGAGAGAGAGTGTGGGGGAGGAGAGTGTTGGGGGGAGAGAGAGAGTGTGGGAGGGAGAGAGAGAGAGTGTGGGGGGGAGAGAGAGAGAGTGTGGGGGGGAGAGAGTGAGAGTGTGGGGGGGGGAGAGAGAGAGTGTGGGGGAGAGAGAGAGAGTGGGGGTGAGAGAGAGTGTGGGGGGGAGAGAAAGTGTGGGGGGGAGAGAGAGTGTGGGGGGAGAGAGAGTGGAGAGACACAGAGGGGGGAGACACAGAGGGGAGAAACGGTGGGTGACACACACAGAGGGTGGGTGATACACAGAGAGAGAGAGGGTGGGTGACTGACTGGCTGGGTGACTGACTGGGGGTGGGGTGACTGACTGGGGGTGGGGTGACTGACTGGGGGTGGGGTGACTGACTGAGGGTGGGGTGACTGACTGGGGGTGGGGTGACTGACTGGGGTGGGGTGACTGACTGGGGTGGGGTGACTGACTGGGGCGGGGTAACTGACTGGGGTGGGGTTGTCTGACTGGGGCGTGGGTGACTGACTGGGGCGGGGGTGACTGACTGGGGCGGGGGTGACTGACTGGCTGACTGACTGGGGCGGGGGTGACTGACTGACTGGGTGACTGACTTGGGGTGGGGTGACTGACTGGGGGTGGCCTGACTGATTGGGGGTGGGGTGACTGACTGGGGTGGGGTGACTGACTGGGGTGGGGTGACTGACTGGGGTGGGGTAGGGTGACTGACTGGGTGGGGTGACGGGGTGGGGTCACTGACTCGGGTGACGGGGTGGGGTGACGGGGTGACTGACTGGGGTGACGGGGTGACTGGGTGGGGTGACTGGGTGGGGTGACGGGGTGGGGTCACTGACTCGGGTGACGGGGTGGGGTGACGGGGTGACTGACTGGGGTGACGGGGTGACTGGGTGGGGTGACTGGGTGGGGTGATGGGGTGACTGGGTGGTGTGACGGGGTGACTGGGTGGGGTGACGGGGTGACTGGGTGGGGTGACAGGGTGACTGGGTGGGGTGACAGGGTGACTGGGTGAGTGGGTGGGGTGACTGGGTGGGGTGACGGGGTGACTGGGTGGGGTGACGGGGTGATTGTGTGGGGTGGCGATTGGGGGGTGGGGTGGCGGGGTGATTGGGGGGTGGGGTGATGTGACACTTCTGGTATCCTACCCACACACACTCCCACGCACACACATGCACACAAACACTCTCCCATGCATGCACACACACACTCTCCCATGCATGCACACACACACTCTCCAATGCATGCACACACACTCTCACATGCATGCACACACACACTCTCCCATGCATGCACACACACACACTCTCCCATGCATGCACACACACACACACACACACTCTCCCATGCACGCACACACACACACACACACACACACACACACACACACACACACACACACACACACACACACACACACACACACACACACACACACACACACACTCCCATGCATGCACACACACACACACACACACACACACACACACACACACACACACACACACACACACACACACACACACACACACACACACTCTCTCTTCCATGCATGCACACACATGCATACACACACACACACACACACACACTCTCTCCCATGCATGCACACACAAACACACACACTCTCCCATACACACACACAAAACAGGGGGAAGAAGAGGAAAGGCCGCGCGACGGAGCACCACCACCACTGCCCCGCTCGACCCCCCCGCGACCATCTCCCGCCCTTCACGGACAGCCACGGGACAGTGGAGAAGCGGAGACAAAGTAGGTAAGGGGGGAACACCCCCTCTACCTTCTCCAGCCCCGTGCGGGGATCAGGGGAAGTGGGAAGTGGCGCGGGAAGCCGGGGTAAGCGGGGAACACCCTCACTACCATCACCTGCCCCCCAAGGGTATCGCGGGAAGCCGGGGTAAGCAGGGAACACCCCCACTACCATCACCAGTCCCACGCGGGTATCGCAGGAAGCCAGGGTAAGCGGGGAACACCCACTACCATCACCCGGGGATTGGGGGAAACGGGAAGTGGTGCGCGAAGCCGGGGGGGGGGGACACCTCCACCCCGCGCGGGAAGGCGGGGTAAGCAGGGGCCGGGGAGAGAATGGGGAACACCCACGCTACCATATACAGCCACGCGTGGGTATTGGGGGTGGGGGGGAGTAAGGGGGAACTGCAGGATGCAGGGAAGGAGCAGAGGGGATGGAGGATTGGAGAGTACTTACTCTCGTACTCTCCAACAGATCTCCGGCCAGAAAAAATGGCCGTTCGTTGGGGGCCGGCTCATATAGAGCCTGGCCGCGCGCCCACACAGCCTGGGAGCGCGCGCCAATCAGCAGACAGGTAGGGGAGTTTTTTTTTGTTTCAGGCAGCGAGAGCAGGAAAATTTCAGCGCGAGCAGGGAAATTTAAAAAAACAAACACATGTGCTGCTTGGGCCAATATTTACTCGCCCGGGGGTTAAATCTACCCGCCCGTGTAAATGTATAGGATTGTCGAACACTCTTTGTCACAGTAATGTTTAACATCACTGTGTTCTTCGTTATACTTTGTCTGTGCACACAAATGCATAATTCACTATTTCATGTATGTGTCGATCCATATATTCATATAATATATATATATTTGTGATAATCTATGTTACACCTCTAAACAGGCCCTTACTGCGTAATAAAGTCTTGCATGGAACATTGTCAATTGAAAGGCGAACATGAATAATTTTCACAATCATATTCCGTTATGTATTATGAAAGCTCTTTTTTCTCTTCATGTAGTCTAATGTGAGCATAAATAGGAACATGTACCACATGGTATTTAATTGTGTTCATATGTAGCTCACTTCATATTTGTATTTCGCTCATGTACCGGTGTGTGAAACCAGCTGCAATTAATATGTAATCACAGCATAGAGGTGAACAGAGGAGGTGGTGTCGGGCAGAGAGCCATCTCACAGGGTCATGGTAGGGTCAAGTCTTGTGGGAGGGCTTACAGGTGGGAGAATCAGCTCAGGGGTCAGGGTTGTGTCAAGTGTTGGGGGAGGGCTTACAGTTGTTAGAAGCTGACAAGGTGAACAGACGTTCATCACATTAATTTGAAATGGTAATTATCTTACTACTTTCAAACACCATTCCACGATATATTAAAACGTACGTTACTCATTCTTTCAGTTATACATTATTGTAACGTTATAGATACGCCACCGTCTCACACCAGTACCATCTGTGAGCGACACACTGCATGTGTTGCTGAGTGTCAGCCACATTGAGCGCTACACCTGCTTCTCTTAAATGTTCTGACAGATCTCTAAAAACATTCATACACATTTCCACAATTAGGTGCTGAATTATAAGCAGAGTCAACTTTGCTTTCATGGTAGTGATGTACATTATTGTAGCTATATTAATACCCAACATATGCAGTGTACTGCACCGACACACTTTATTCGAGCAAATACCCAGTTTGTACCTGGCAGATACCTGGAATGCGCCGCTCCTCACCTCTGACAAGCCCCGTTGCGTTTGCCTTCCCAGCCTGGGTTCATGCCTGGCTGACGGGCGGCTGATCTGTTAAATGATAATGATTAGGATTTAATAGGCTGCAATGCTTCGCGTGTCTACCAGATGGCATAAATTCATGAATTGTAATGCAGTATATATATATATACTGTGCAGTATTGCAGCCAGCGGGAATAAAATGCTTCAATCCCTGCCTAGAAAATAACCCAATGCACTCTGGCAGAAAACAGTCACAAACCTCAATACACCCGGGTATACCCGAATTCGTGGGACTAGCCGAGCTCGAATAAAGTGTGTCGCCAGTGTATGTACAACAGACCAGTTAATTTCATAACGCATTCCTTTATACATATCTGCATTAACATTGTATGTATGTTGTATGGTGTTTATAATAAATTGGACGATTAGTTGCACATGTACATTTGTGTTAAGATGGATAATATACAGATTGCCCTAACCATAGAATTGTGATTTCGTAAACGGGATGCTGATATTTAGCCATAAGTACTCCCACTACAGATACTTAATGTTAATTATGTACACATGACAATGAAATTCTGATGTTATTCTTCTATATATTTGGTCCGGCAGCTCCTGTGTCACGTCACACAGAACACGTCTCGTCACCTGTCTCATCAATGTCATCATCAAGAATGGAAGATGAGTGTATGAGGTGCAGGCTATATAATGTGTACATTGGAAGCATTTCATTTGCCATGCCAAATAAATGCCTTTCACATGTAATGAACTTCAGATCAGTTATTGACACAGGAGATGTAGTGTTTCATGACACAACATGTATTGTGTGTGTTTTCAAGTATCAGCTTGGAGTTGTGATGTTACAACAAACTTTAATTCATTCTTCTTTCACACTGAGTCGAAACGTCATTGTTGCTTCAAGCATCATCTTTTAATTCGACACAAATAATACATTATGGAAACATGTTATGTGTTCCACTATGAGAACAACTATCATTATAGGCTAAAAAAAATGTGAAACTTCCATGTCAGTTCATAATGTCTTTATTTATTTGTAGAACCAGATGTTGCCGCTCAAGGACAAATTCACTCAAGTGACCATGAAGATGTTGACACTCCTAGATTAACACAGCATTCAAGTCCCCCTGCTCGTGACACCTTCTCAGCTATTGCAGTTTCTGAAGAATGAATCTTGGGTGAAGAAAATCGTCGCCATTCAGAAATGATGTCAATGCATGAAAGTATGATGTCACTGCATGAAAGGATGCATGAAAGGTCAATATCAGAAATGTCACAAATAAAAAATGTCATCATCCAAGTTCCCAAAGAAATCCAAAATCTAAACAGGACATTACAAGCACTAGTTCTGAATGTAAGCCAAGCAAATCAGTTTTGGAGTACAGCAAGAGAACAGCAATTCCGCTTTACCCCATCAGAGGATGGATCTTTACATGCTGCTACTTTTTACCCAGAGTCATCACTTCTTCATTCCCCACTTCTGGATGATACCGATACAGTAGGTGCAAGTTCTGTGCAGGTCTCTGTCAACATCCAACTGCTTACATCATGTGTTCAAAATATTGAACCAACACCTACAAATGAGACACGCAAAAGAAAGTTTGGTCAACAATTACTAATCACCAGCTTTTGGAAGAAGACTAAAACACAAACACAAGAAAGTGCTCCACCACCACTGTTGCAATGTATCTCGTGTTTCACAACTGCTACAGCCCACACTCAGTGCCCCTGAAGTGCCACAGCCCACACCCAGTGCCCCGAAGTGCCACAGCCCACACTCAGTGCCCCTGAAGTGCCAAAGCCTACACTCAGTGCCCCTGAAGTGCAGCAGCCCACACCCAGTGCCTCTGACGTGCCACAGCCCACACCCAGTGCCCCTGAAGTACCACAGCCCATACTCAGTGCCCCTGAAGTGCCACAGCCCACACCCAGTGCCCTGAAGTGCCACTGCCCACACTCAGTGCCCCTGAAGTGCCACAGCCCACACCCAGTGCCCCTAAAGTGCACAAGCCAGTACAAGTGCTACAGTTAAGGCGAGAGTACTTGGCACAGGGAAAAGGCGAACACAACAGCCAACAAGCAGGCCTGTGACTCCCTCTCAAAAGGATAAACAAAAATAAATAAGCACATTCACTAAATTATTTTGTGTAGTGGTGTTATTTACTGCAGACTCTTTCATGAATAGTGTATGTATGATCATGTACAGATGCTTGCAAACATTCAAGTATGTCCTTGTACCCATGAATGTTTATAAATGCTCATTCACTGAATGAGTGAAGGCATATTTTATAACATATGAATATGTATTAATCATCAGTTGATTAATGTTAATCCATTATGACACACTTTGCATGTAAATGGAAGATGACATTCACTTAGCTCTTGTTCAGTATGAGATGTTACAGGTGTAGTATTGTAATTTAGATTGTCATTTCATGCTAATATTATTTACATACAAATTAATGTAATTACCCATATAACAGCCTACATTTTAATGTTATGTTTTCTTGTGTCTTAACTCTGTAAGACATTACTTACCTTAATCTTCATTCATAGTTCATCACGTTGGCATGTGATCATGTATGATTTTTGGTTACAATAACAGATCTGTAAGTGTGTATGAATATATCTGTAGTCTGTCTCTGTATCTTTATCTATATATGTATACACACACACACACATTGTCTATCTTTGTGTGTGTGTGTGTGTGTGTGTATATATTTACTGATATATATATATATATATATATATATATATATATATATATATATATATATATATATATATATATATATATATATCTGCCAGTGTTGTCTGCAGACAGGCCTTGTATTAATGATATATAAATGTTAGGACACTTGCTACAATTATTGTATCAGTATGAGTGAGCCCCTAATTCAGTCAGCTGTATTGAACTTTGAATTTGATTACAACAAGGCCTGCTTACACCCATCAATGCCTTTAGTTTTGCACTCTATATATAATCAGAATTAACATTACGGGCCTTAATGGCTGCAAAGAGGCCTTGTTTGCTGTTAAATACAACTTCTACACAGCTGACTCAATTAGGCCCTCAAGCATACTGACCCAGTAATGTTATAAACTTTAATGAACTTTGAATATAATTACAACAAGGCCTGTTTGCACACATCAAGGCCTTGAATTTAGCAGTATATATATATATATATATATATATATATATATATATATATATATATATATATATATACTGCTGCGGCCAAGTTTATTCGAGCATTTGCCCGTTCTTGGCCGCAGCAGTATCCTGGCGCGCGCCGGAGGGTGACGGGCGCGCGCCGAAGCAGCGGAAGAGCGCCCTCCGATCGGGGCGCTCTCCCTACCGCTGCCGGGTCCGCCGGGTCCCCCGGAACCCCCTGCCGCCCTCCCTCGGGGAGCCCTGGATGCGCGTGCAGGGGGCGCAGGCTCCCGATGACGCGTGACCGCGCGTCGGTGACGCGCGGCACGCCGAGGGGCGGCCACTAGCAAGCCGGGAAATCTCCCGGCTTGCGGTACCGGCCACACTTTAATAAAGTGTGTCGGTAGTGTATATATATATATATAGTCACTTACATACACTGTGTGTGTGTATATATATATATATATATCCATATATAAAGAGAGAGAGAAAGAGAGAGAGAAAGAGAGAGAGAGAGAGAGAGAGAGAGAAAGAGAGAGAGAAAGAGGGAGATAGAGAGAAAGAGAGAGAGAAAGAGAGAGAGAAAGAGAGAGAGAGAAAAAGAGAGAGAAAAAGAGAGAGAGAAAGAGAGAGAGAAAGAGAGAGAGAAAGAGAGAGAGAAAGAGAGAGAGAAAGAGAGAGGTGTATGTAGAAATCTGTTCATCATAGCACAGTTGATGATTTCACACACATTGTTATTGTAATTAAAAGATTAAACTTGTTTTTCACATTTTGATTGCCTAAGCAGAAAGTAAAGTTTCGATTCCTGTGAAAAGAGGGTATCTTAGACAAAGAATCTCAGCCAATTATTGTAACAAATTTCTTGTGGGAGAAAAACTAGGCGTATAAATGTTCGGTTGTATTATAACCTTGAAAAATACCGCAAAGATAACATGTAACTATTCACACATTCATCAGACATCCTTATGCGTTCAACTTAGACACTGTACACTGGAAGAGAGAAGAAATGGCAGGATCTTCCACATTGCACAGCAATCCACGTAAATCATTCAAATTTATGATTTATGAAGCAATCGAGTCAACGCCACAGAAAAAGGCTACCGTGGGGGAAATCTATGCCTTGATCAAAAACAAATATCCATACTACCAAGAAACAGCCAATCAAAGAAATTTTAAAACTTCTGTACGTTTCACTTTATCCGCAAATGAATGTTTTGAGCGTGTCCCTCATCGTCAAGGTCAACAATACGGCTGCTGGCATGTTGCTTCATCATTTAAACTTACCATGGAAAATGGAACATATCTTCTGTTAAATAGCATATTTTTGCCTAATACCAGTTACATTGAAGCCTCACAGACTGTCGCATCTGCTGATATACCTGCACCGTCCATTCATGAAGACGAGATGCAAGATGGACATAACTACTATGATATGTCTCCAAACTTATATGGCCAATACGAATGTGGAGGTGAAAACAACCAACAATTGTACGTACCTCCGGACGTCTTGTTTCAAGAAGCCACTGTAGATCCATATGACGGCTTCACGGAGATGTGTCTGAATCAGGATTCAACGGTTGGCTAAACCATGGATGATACTGTTGTGCCTTCCTGGAGCGATTTGTTTCAGGCAAATCAGTTTTGACTTCTACAATAATGGTAAATACAAATTTCGTTATGCCTTTACTCAAATGATATATGTCACAAATATTATAACATAATCTGCATAATATACACAATTTGTTAGCCAAATGAGTGGATACAGCGTAACATTGCAGACAGCCTTACATGTAGCGTTCACAAATAGATTATTTCCTATAACAATAGACTACATGACGAACCATGAGTACACATTGGCGACGGAGTTCTAAATCATTCATTATTATCGATTTTAAACCATCTTTTCTAAATGTTACACTAACTGTAACACACACACACACCTCATTGTTTAGCATTCAACATATAAAAACAATGTGTCGCCCACATGTGACGTGGGAACGTTGTCATGTCCCAAGTCGTCCTTAAAAAGGTTACCGATGCAAGCCCCCCCCAACCGACGTGCGCACGTGAAACAGTATTGCCTGTGCCCGTAGCTTATTGTTACGGTCAGTGCAGTGTGTCATGCGAGCGCGTCGGTGAAGCTGTGCGTGCACAGCGCTGGAGGCCAATGTTCATTCAGTGGGAGGGGTGTTTGCGTGCATTTCATGGTGCCTTAACATGACGTCACAAGTCTTTTTTTCGCTCATTGGCTGATCGTCCACTTTGGCCGTGGGCACACATCAGTTTAGAAAGTTTACATATGTACGTGTGTAGAAGTGAATTTGTTTTGCTTCCATATCATAACTTTCAGCCATGATATGCATACTGCTAGCAGCACCATGGAGGGACATGTATTGAACGCACAGCGTAACATCGTTTGGCGCATGCGCTAAGACTTAGTCCACACATTCGTGACGTGCGCGCGCAACAGACGTTGTGAGCGCACATTATTATGTATGCAGGCACCGGAACAAACATATCAGTAGTAATGCGAACACCGGCAATTGAAACATTACATTGTTCTGTATCTTTAGTTTGATCCTTGCAGTTTAAACATATACGTTACTTCTGCGTGAAGATTCACAATCATATAGAGATGTGTTAAGCATTGTCATGCTGAAACATAGATAAATGTGCAATCTTTGAACATCATATGTTTGTTGTATTTCACAGATGTCGAGGATGAATACATGGGACCAATGTATGATTTCCGATGGGCCAATCGTTATATTAGATGATTGTAACGCCTAGCGAACAACAATTATAATAAATATGTAACAATGCTTGCAATGATTTGTGTGCAGATTACGAATCACTACATAATCTTATCCTATTGTGCAAATATTTACAATGCACTTAATTATCATAATGATGTTGCTAAGCACTAAAGTTAGAACTTATATTGATAATTTTTGCATTTCTACTAACATTATATGTATTGGCAAGTGATATATGCAAGCAACATTATCACTCAGAAAACACATTAATCTACTATATATTATAATCTCACGTGTGACTTGTCAAAGACTGTAAATGCAACATAACAACTCGTAGACATTGTATCTGAACGTACACAATAACAATAGCGAGGTGATATAAACTTTTTTTTCGTGTGAATGTTATATTATCACCTAGGTTGTAGTGCTAACCTAACATGCATGAGCTAATGAATGTTATGTACAGATCATGAAACCATGAACATTTGTGTGTACATTTCATTCACACGATTAACTATAGTTTAGTGTTATTTTTAAACGTTAAACACATACATAGCTAAGTGACGCCGATGAGAAAAAATACATTATTATGTAGCTTAATATTATTTCAGGTAGAAATACATGCATCACACAAAAAAAGAAACACACACACACTATGCTGATGAAATGTGTGCGTATCTAAATGTATACTTCATTTATGTTCATATGTTGAAAGTTGTTATAAAGGATCATGATCATTATTAATAAGTAACGTTAATGAAATAAAATTGTTCTTAGGAACATTCTCATTGTGTTGAATAATTCAGCCAAAAATGTGAATACAAAGGACAATACTTTGGAATGGTGTTAACATTTTGCCAAATGTAACATGTACGTCAAATCAACACACATCTTTCACTTATATATACACATGTGACAATGTATTAATGAACATGAAGATGAAGTGAGAGAATAAATAATGACATACATTGCAATGTTAATGATGTTTACCACATTTGGGTAATTTCATACAAACATGCATTGAGTGTTAACATCGCTCAAATGCATTAATGGATATTGTTACGTTTTAATAATGACATGTTATGTAATGTAGGTAATGCTTTTTCAACACACTGTACAATAACCACAAAGTTTAGATAAACGCACAGACACAATACACAAAGGACATATTTCTATTGTGACAACTTGTTCATTACGTTCTCTTTAAACATCCTCTAACTATACCTGTATCGAGGTTTGCACATCTTAATACAGATGTGAATTCAAATAAATACCATGATCAGGCCTTGGAGTGATATACCTTGAAAAAGAAAACATCAATGAATATAAATCATTGTAATGACATGTTAATTAAGGTAAGCAACACACAGAAGTGACACTTTTCTATGTATATTAAACCAAATCTAGAAAACGTAAAATGTGATCTCAAATACACAATAGGCTACACATCATTGTGACACACATGTCACACTCCCAATGAACATTTGTATGTAACCATATTGCACTAGCTATTGGCTATCAACATAGTAGGTTTCTTGTTTATGCATAACCAAAAATAGAATGTACAGAAAATATAAATTTTGTACACATTATTCCCTCACGTACACACAAAACCTTTTAGTGATAAGAAGTAGAATACAACCTGTTGATGAATGACATACCGGTGCCACATGCAATTGTCCACACAGCAGATAACAGAAAGGTGGGAGAACCATATTCATCTGTTTCCTAAGTGAATGGTATTTGGACAGATGTATTTATCAGTAAAATGCATTAATACATCTATGTAGTACTATGAACATATAGGTAGTTGCTTACATGAAAAATATGTGTTAATCACATTACGACGTGTCTCCACACCACAGGCTGTTTGCTCACTGTCAGCTGCTAAATCTACGGGATGCTCCTCCTCCAAGCTGTGACGTATGTCGCTTTCCAAATTATGGTGGAGTGCCAGATTGTGCAAAATGCAGCAAGCAATTACAATATCTGACACTTTAGTAGGCTTATATTGAAGTGCCCCAACAGTTCGATCTAAACACCTGAATCTTGTTTTAAGCAGGACAAATGTCCGCTCGATGACCGATCTTGTAGATACGTGGGCTACATTATAACGTTCCTCTGCTTCAGATTGAGGGTTAGCCAATGGTGTCAAAAGCCAAGGCCTAATTCCGTATCCTGAGTCACCTATAATGAAGCATGCACAAACATTCAATAAAATTATATAATGTGTAAGCATTAACTACGACATTTGCAACATACACATTACTGGTTTCTTAACACTTCATAATATGTACTCACCCACCAGCCAACCAGGTCCAAAATAGCCTTGTTCAAAAGCATGGAAAACTGATGAGTTTCTCAAGATAGAGGAATCGTGGCAGGAACCAGGGAATCTGGCTACCACATGCATAATCTTCATCGTGGCATCGCATACCACCTGTACATTCAGGGAATGGTAGTGCTTACGATTGCGGTAAGCATGCTCACTCTGACTAGGCGGGATCAAGGCAACATGGGTGCAATCTATTGCACCCATCACACATGGTATCCTGGCTATGGTATAAAAGCCATTCCTCACTTCCAGCCACTCTGTGTGCTATGTAGGAAAATGAATATAATTCCTAGCACATCTATTCAGTGCACATAGAAACTGGGTAAAGGCCCGCGAGAATGTAGATTGCGAGACCCCGCCCACTATGCCCACAGTTGTCTGGAATGACGCGGAAGCAAGATAATGTAATGAGCACAGCATTTTAACAAGGCCAGGGACTGCACGACCGCTGGCTGTCACAAAATCTAAATCTACCCATATCTCTTCATAAAGAGATAAGATTGCTGCTGAACTCAAACGATACCGACTTATGATCTCCTCCTCACTCATCCCATCTAACATGATTCTCTCCCTGTACAAACGTGGACAAGGCACAACTTCTCTCCTCTCTCTTCTCCTCTCATCTCCTTGCCCTCTCCCTCTCCACTCCGCATCCCTGTCCCTGTCCCTTCCTTGCCCTGTGACATCCTGTCCCTCAGCTATCCTCTCCTCCAATAGAACCCTCCTCCGTCTCATGAACAATCGTATCATCTTCAGGTCTGTAGCTGTCAATGCGCAGGTAATTGCCCTCCTTTAAATACCTATGTGATGATGTCACGTGACTTGATGAAGTGCAAGGTATTAAATAAACATATCCAAGTTGTGAACTCCAAACGGGTATACAGTACGAATTATACGGGTTAATTATGTGTGTTCATCAGGCAATCATGATATTTGACTATGATGTAACGTTAAGCTTTGTACTACAATTTATTCGCAAGTATTTATGGAATGTGTAATGCATGTACCACTTATGAATGCAACACTCAGTCATCTCATTATGATATAACCATGACATTGACGTTGAAAAAATACGTAGCAACATGTCTAATTTAGCATAAGACATAAGCTGATCGGGGCTACTAGAATACAGCCGATTTCAAAAAGTGGCGAAACGTGCCGATAAGTGGCTTATCGCCACCCGGCTGCCGATAAATTTTTATCGGGATGAAAAAATGCCGATTTTGGCTACTTATCGGTGCTTACTGAATCGCAAATGCAATTTTGGCGGGGAAATGGCGATAAAAGCCTTATCGGCGCTTACTGCATGAGGCCCTATATGTAACTATGTAACTATATCATATTATTTAATTTTGTGAATACGCATTACCGTATGGTTAATGGATATTAGCATAGGTTAACATCACATTAATTACTCTTACTCGTTCTTAATTAATCTAGCCCTTGGAGTCCAATTATGATTCCTATAGTATTACTATTGTTCGGGATTCCTGGAAGAGGATCCTTATTAACGGAAAAAATAATTTGCTGAAAATTTGCAGGAAAGGAGTATTGCAGTTTGACAAGATCTTGGCATATTTTTAATCTAACATAGATAATTGAAACTCTCAATTATGTTCTACAAAGTCCTTTAATACTTGTTATTTTTTTGTCTCTACTTCATCTCCACGAATTGGTCACAGCAGTGAATTTATTTAAGATGAAGAAAAACAAAGAGAGTAAGGTCTTACAGTTTTTCATTCTCATTACAAAAAGTTTAAAATGAATTGATATAATCATTTGAGAACTCTTTTGATTAGAATTCAGAATAACGCTTTGTCAGTGACTACTGTATAAAGTATATCACAAAAGCACACATTTTATTTTATTCACCAAGACTTCCATTGTATATAATACATGTAAACAGAGCACATAACGTAATATCAAGGACATTAAATAAATAGTACTGATTTATTACAGCTTCAACATTCAAATTGCAAAATATGAATGTGTGAATGTGCCACAGTTTAATGTACCTCAATAGACAAGATAAATTACACATAAACCACACATAAAAAGTATACACTATTTATATGTTGCCATTATACTACATTGACATCTGTAGTTAAAATTCTTCCAAAATCCAAATCATCACAGTGGTAAGGGCTTTTGTACAGATACGGTAATGTCCTACACTTTTTGTGTCATGGTAAAGCATTAAAGTATATTTTTCCTGAATGTCTTGCAATATTCTACAGGAGTCTGAAATGCATTTCTGTGCTCTTGGGAAGTAAAAGGATAAATAACTGACTTTCTGTCTAATCTAATTTTCTATTTGTACATTGGAATTACAGCTGGGGACTTCAATATATATAAAAAAGAGTTTAATAGTAAACAAAAGCATAATAAAAATGACAACTGTGCTCATTTGATTGTTGAATTGAAAACAAATGGGATTAAAGGGACTGATTGAATTGTTTCTGTTATTCTTTCATTTTAGTCTTTTCTCTCTGTATGACCCTTTTAATGTCTTCATTTAGCAAATCCTTCATGGTTATTTTAATTTGCATGTGTTACATAACATCATTAAGTCCCTTTTCTGACTTAATCCCCACTGTTATGATACCGTGTGTTACTATTAGTTCTATACCTGTCAAACTGTGTTTTTATTTTTTTATAGTTTTTACCCATCGGGCCTGTGGAATTTATGTTTTATGATTGGGCATCGGCCCTTTTGGAGGAATTGGTGCCGAGAGACACATTTCCCTGAAGATTGGGATGTTTCTGCTTTTAATATGCATAATAATATTTTGTTGCTATAATAGTTGCATTTAAGGAATGTTTAAATATTTTTCCTTTGAGCTATTATGTATTATTCAAGTGTTTTCCTCATTTTAATAAAGCAATCATTGGAAGGTATAGCATTTATCACATTTTCACACACTAAAGAATATACAGCAAGTCCTGCTTCAAGCATAGTATATTAACTACGTTAATATCTAGAACCTACCCATAATGATTGTTGGAGTGCTTATCCTCTGCCCATCATATAAAAAACAAACAGAGAAAATATCTCTACAGTTGTAATAGTGTGGTTAGCTATTTGATAGCAACTCGTCTAGTATCCCCCATATACTGTCCATAATCCCCACAACACTTACAAGAAAAAAAAACATTACATTAAACAACTATATTTAAGCACTGAGTGCTTCTAAATTAAAAAAAAAAACAAAACAGATTTATTACAAAAAATATAAAAATGTAAATATCAGATACAATATTCCAATGGCCATTGTTTACTATTACTGTATGTGACTAACTTCAGCAGTGCATTTGGTACCACATAGTCCTACCACCTAGAATCCAATCATATTGAAACAAATTTTCAAGAAGAAGTATAGTTGTTTTCGTTTTTAACTTGTACAGCACATGTCCATAGAATTTTAAGAGGCACCGGTCCCTGCCCCATAGTGCTAAACATCTACTTTTTGGTGCCTGAGGAACTTGCGCAAAGTCACAATTAGCTGACACTGGCATTTGAACCAGGCTCACCTACTTCAAACTCAGTACCATTGTTTTTCAGAGTCAGTTTTCTTTACTTACTTGTTGTAACAGACTTTCTGACCTGACTGACCCACCCAATCTCACATTGGCCCCTGTGGTCTAACCAGTCCCCATTACATGGTCGTGTCTGGTGGTGCACCTGTTGGCAACAGGACTCCTGAGTCTCCCGCATGATGGTGTATGGGGAATGTCAACCCAGACAGGCAGCTGAGGTAGTGTGCTAGAGTCCTACCTACATACAGCAAAGGATGAGAAGTGAATCTCCTGATGGTGTTTCTAAATCCAGGATTGTGCAATGTTGGCCATAATGCCTGGGAGGCCGGGGTATGTTAATTGTATATAAAATGTGTGAATGTGTGACAGGGTATATGGCTCACCATATGAAGCCTAACATGGACAGAGCAAAAATAACCACTCTTAAAAGCGAAACCACATGGAAGCCCTTATATAAAGAGACTCCCAGTGCAATCACTATGTGGATAAAACATATCCTGTATCATAGGCTGGAGCCCTGCACATACCCTATAGTCACAATAACCATAAACATAGTAGGTCACTCACTTATTAACCCCTTCTGCTCCATGACAGCGTGCATCCATTCCGTTTTGTAGATAGAGTATGTGTAGAAAGATGGTGGAGCACTGCAAAGAAATAGGGCTGGAGGCAGATCCGTGAAAAATAAAAATGCTTTAATCCAAATGCATGGTAGCAACAGCTACATTAAAAGGGTCCTCTAACGCGTTTCGCGCTTTGATAGCGCTTTATCAAAGAGTGACTCATGTCTCCCCTGATCCCCCTTATATGCTGTTCACCACGGAGGTGATTTCGCGCCAAAAATCAGTCAAAACTCTGACTGAAGCTGAATCCCCGTAAAAAACTACGGTGGCCTCATAGGGTAGAAACACCTCCGTGCTGAAAAAGCAAAGGCGGAAATACAAAAAACTACATACACAGCCAGATTGATGAACCTGGTGACGACACATAACTCAGACTTTACCCAAGAATAAAAAAATAAAATAAATAGACTATAACATACTAGATAAAGAGGTGAAAAACACATAAAATGAAAAAGCAACACATATAAAGAAATATAAAATAAATATTAGTAAATGAAACTCTTATTAGATAACTGGGAACATGAAGAAATATACCCATCAATATACCCATCACTCTAATAATAATGTGTCTAATATCACTAAATATAATAATAAACATAAATGTTTAAGTTAAGTCAAAACAGAAAAATAAACTGATCTCAACACAAGAATAATGGCAATAGTAATAAAGTTAAAGAGATATATATGTATAATTATCATTTTAATACAGAAAATTTGAAAAGTACATTTATAAAGATAATAATATTGTTATAACCCAGCAATAAACTATTTAATTAACTTAGTCCTATCAAAGTAATGGATATCAAAAAGAACCTAAGATTAAAGTATATTAATGCAAATATTGATTCTATAGAAAAATATATTGGATTGAAATGTATATAATACTAATTATTTATGTACCTAATAATAAGCATATACATTAATAATAAGAGGTTATTATGAAAAATGGAGGTAATGTTAGAACATAAAATGGTTTTATAAAAAATGTATCAGTTCCCAATCTTGATTGATCCCATTTGCGTATAGGGAATCCATGGTGAAGATCCAGAACATCTCACGTCTATTGAGCATGTTCAATCTGTCGCCACCACGAATGGGTGGAGGAACATGCTCAATAGCCGAAAAAGAGAAGTTCTGGATACCTCCATGTGCACAATGGGCAAAATGACGTGACACCGGATGTGTTGTAGTATGGTTTTTTATAGCTCTGACATGCTCCATTATCCTAATTTTCAGAGGTCTTATGGTGCGTCCAATGTAGTGTTTGCCACACCCACAATTAAGTATGTACACAATAAAGCTGGAATTACAATTAATAAATGTAGATATTTTTATAGTTCTTTTAGGTTTTAAAGTATTGATACATTTCAGCGGTGTGGCATATTGGCAGACCACACAATGGGCACATTTAAAGAAGCCTTTTGGTATATTAGAAATGTAATGTGGATGATTGGAGTGAAACAGGCTTGGTGACATGGTCGTGTCTGGTGGTGCACCTGTTGGCAACAGGACTCCTGAGTCTCCCGCATGATGGTGTATGGGAAATGTCAACCCAGACAGGCAGCTGAGGTAGTGTGCTAGAGTCCTACCTACATACAGTGCAGCGCCTCCACCTCATCAGGATCTCTGCGTCCGCAAGGAGATGGTTCTGATGAGGAACTCTGTAAATATATTCTCTACTGCTACGTAGGAACCTTCTCTCGTACTTGGATCAATCACCTCCGGAGGCCTTTTCACCCACTCTTAAAGTGCTGGACAGGAAAAGACAGAAAAAGAACAAGCAGCTCGGAGGAGAAGTAATTGAGTCAGACACCAGTGAGCGTTGTCAAAAACCTCTCCCATTTATTAATGGTTTACAGTCAGGTTATATAGGCGAGTGAGCGTAGAAAAAAACACATATACGTGAGAAACTTACTTCCCTTTATGTTTATCTAGAAAGTGACAGATGGAAAGTTACGATTTGGGAACTAGTCTAGTTGCCCGATCTTGGGGCAGTCTAGGGAGCATCATAATTCTTGTTGTTAAGATGTTTCATTGTTAAGACATTTCATAAATTCAGGCTAAGCACGGCTGACTAAACTTCCTGTTTCTACATGGTGAAATATGTCTGAACATACATAGTTCAGTAGTTCAGCCACCATTAAGTGTGTAAAAGGTCAGTTTAACATCTGACTAAAAAGCATAATGGCATAATAGCAGTATTAGTCCCTGACTTCTTAGTATTAGTATAAAATGGTTATATAGCAGCCAAAATGGAGTCCCCCCTTGATACACACATTATCAGTCCCTCCTTTTGTCATCAAAATGACAATCCCTAGGATACAGGGTTCTCGTACTGGATTTGAATATTATCATAATCCACTAAAGGTATCGGGACGCTGGTGGTTGTAGTTCTAGAGTTATATGTTACAGTTGGGGAACCGGGAATAGGGGCATTAATGTTCAGTGAAGCATACGTGTGATTAACTGACTTAACAGAAGGCATAATCATTTTACATAAAGATGAACACATTAATTTGCAGCATGAAATAATAACAACTAATACTACAAACATGCAAGCGATAAATATCAGTCCCATAATAATCTTCCTTCCCAACTCTCCAATCCATGCGCCTAACCCAAAAGTCCAATCAAACTGATCGACTCTTTCAGCAATGTCTGCAACAAGACTTTTGATGTTTGAAATATGATTCTGCACAGATTTTGAATGATCAGATAGATTAAAACAGCACATTCCCTCAAAATCTCGACATCCATGCTCATGTTTAAGCAAAAGATAATCAATTGCCGCACGATTTTCTAAAATTGCTTTGCGTTTACCTTGTAGATCTATCATCAGTTCTTCTAGGGCCTGGGAGGTATGATTTAACCCCTTGGCTACAGCACATGCTAGTTTCTTTATAGTTTTTGCTGAATACACAGCTAATCCAGGTACTCCAACAAGGGAGACTTAGAATTTCAGCATCTGATAGTAGAAGCACATGTGAATTGCATTCTTCAGTGACTGAAGCAGTGGATCGCTTAACTTTGGTTTGATGTGGGCCAGGTTCTACAGAGAACGTCATTATCCCTAACCTGGTGAGAGTACATGGTCCCCCGGAGATGTTTCCTGGTATATATGTAACCGTAGTATTACCACAAGAAAAAACCATCCGACGGGAAGTTTAACAGAATATATATGACTTGTTGTGATTATTGTGTGATTACAGCTCATAGTGTTATTGACGTTGAAACATCTATCATCAGCTCGATTACACAATATTTGGGTCATATTGGTGGATGCTGAGGGTGTCAATTGTACTTGTTTACATTTGCCTATTTTTTCAGGATTACATGTCATTTGATAACATATGTCACCCTGTGTTATATTCTGGGTCGTAATTTGTGTCATATTAGCCCACTTTTCACCAATACACTGGGGACAGTCACGACAGTATTCATATATAGAGAAATGCTGTCGCACATCATGATCTTCTGCCAAACTACCATTATTGTCTGTGCTAAACACTTTTAACAAAATCTCTACTGGTGTGGGTACTGCTTTTAAACAGCTTGTGATTATATCCGTTGTGCTGGTCATGTCGGGTAAACAGAAATGGGACATATTCAGTACCTCAACAGCCAAATGTTTCCAAATATTAGTTTTTAGTTCTGTCAGAAATGAAGCCATACGTTTGGAGCGTGTGTAATGTTTTTCTGGCAGATTGGAGAAGTTAGACTGGACCTGTGGTACATGGGTTTCGCTTTCATGTTGTTTTCTGGAAAGGAGAGAAGAGATTTCGCCTTCCCCAGAGAAAAAAGAGTTTTCTGGTGAACTGTGGTGAGGGCAGCTAACAGAGGTGCTAGTATGAGTCTTAACTAATTCTTTCATGCATATGTGGTAAATAACGCATACCAATAATGTAAATATGCTAAATATTGCAATAAAGTGTATACAGTTGAGCAGATTCTTCTGAAATCGTGTCTTTACTCCTTCGTGGATTTGAAATCGTGTCTCTACTCCTTCGTGGATTTGATACGTGACGCGTGGATCCATGTTGATGATTCTTCAGTCTGCACGGCTATACGGGTCACTGCTAGGATCGTGGTTGGAAGTCCTTAGGGACGCTCCGTTGTCCCTCCTTTGGCGGGAAGACGCTTGACCACTACCTTGTCTCCGGGCTGGAAAGGATGTGTCGGCTTATCTGAAGGGAGCGGAAGAGAAGAAGAAAAATCACCATAGATGCCATTCAATTTCTGTATCAAGTGATAAACATAATTCTCTTGAATCTGTTCTAGGTCTCCAACTTCCTTCGGGCAATACGTACCATGAGCCCAGGGAGTTGGAAACGGCCACCCCATTAAAATTTCAAATGGTGACAATTTGGTAGTACTATTCGGGGTCATTCTGATTTCTGCAAGGACTGTGGGAAGGACATCTGGCCATCTTGAAAAGGTACCAGTTGTTCCTTTACGCAGTTTATCCTTGATCGTGCGATTGGTCCTTTCTATCTGACCTGAAGACTATGGGTGGTATGGTATGTGAAACTTCCAATCTATAGCGAGAGTTTTAGCAACTCCTTGAGTCACCTGGGATGTAAAATGTGTTCCTCTATCACTATTTATTTGAAGTGGGTATCCCCACCGGGGAATGATTTCTTTACAAAGTATTTTTACAATGGTCTTTGAGCTTTCGTTCGTTGTGGGGAATGCTTCAACCCATTTGCTAAATTGATCTACCATTACCAGTAGGTATCTTAGTTTTCCTGCCGCTGTTGGCATTTGTGTGAAATCAATCTGTATTTGCTCCATTGGGCCAGTAGGTGGCTGTAGATGTTCATGTTTTGCGGGTTGTGTGCCCTGCGTGTTGTTTCTGATGCATGTTAGACATCTGGCTAATTGTGTCTCGACTACCTGATCAATGTCTCTTACTAAAAGAAATTCCTTAATCTGATCACCTGTCACTTTCTTTCCCTTATGCCCAATTCCATGAAAATGTGAGATTAAAATAGGGCTAGCTATTTTAGGAAAACCTATCACTGTGCCCTTAGTCCAAATCCCATTCTCATCTTTGCTCAAACCCTTTTCCTCCCATAGCTCTACATCCTTTTCCTCTGCAAGTTCCTGTAACATTTTAAGATCATAGTCTGGGAGATGGCATGTCATTCCCATATTGAGCAGTGTGTCAACAGTGGTGTTGTAGGCTGGAAACATAATCTGTGATTGTGCAGCCTCTTTAGCATAAAAATCAGCCAACTCATAACCTTTGGCCTCATCTGTCTCTCCTTCAGCATGTCCTTTACATTTAACAATTGCTAGTTTACTGGGTAGCAACATGGCGTCCAGTAACTGCTCTACCAATGTGGCATGTGATATGACCTTACCCTCGGCACTTACAAAACCACGATTTTTCCATATGACGCCAAAATCGTGTACCACTCCGTATGCATAACTAGAGTCTGTGTAAATGGTTACCGTATTCTGTGATGATGATTTACATGCTTCTGTCAATGCTACTAACTCTGCTGCTTGAGCTGAAACAAACGGTAATGCTCCAGAACAGATTACTGTGTCTGGTGACCAAACTACTGCAAATCCTGTCAGATATACTCCATCTGTGGGTTTAGAGCATGAACCATCTACAAACAATACATCTCCCTCCTTAAGGGGCTTAGTTTCTAAGTCGCTCCTTACTGATGTCGTGTTGTGTATGTTTTGTAGGCAGTCATGGTCTTCATTGTCTATGTCAGAGTTGTGCAGTAACAGGTTAGTCAGAATTTGAGCTGGACCAGTGTGTGGTGGGTGATATTTGACAGTGAGATTTGAGGTAGATGTGAGGATGGTTTTGTATCCTGTTCTACGCTGTGCGGTCATATGCCGCGTAGTGAGATTCCTGAGAACATGTAGTACCTGGTGTGATGTATGCAAGGTTAGTTTGTGTGACAGCACAATAGGTTGTACTGTTTCTACCAAAATAGCACATGCAGCCACCTGTCTTAAACATGCCGGGAACCCCTGCACAATCTTCTGCAGTTTCTTAGAATAGAATGCCACCGGCCTATAGCCCGAGCCATGCTCTTGCGCCAGTATGCCAACCAACCGCGGTGCCTGTCTCGCTGCAAAACAAATGGAAAGGCAGGTTATAGTTCGGCAAGCCCAGAGCAGGGCTTGAACACAATGCAGTCTTAAGTTCGGTGAATGCAGTGAGAGTCTCTGGTGTTCATTGCAGTGTGTCTGGCTTATGCATCAATGTCAATTGTCTCAAAATGTTATCCCAGTGGGAATAGTTCGGTATCCATTGGCGGAAATAGGTGATCATCCCCAGAAAAGACAACATAGCAGCTTTCGTCTTGGGCTTGGGGAGATTGGCAATTACCTTGACTCGTTCTGGTGATAGGAGTCTCTGTCCTGGCTGTAGTATGAAGCCTAAATATTTGACAGTTTGTTGCGCCATCTGTACCTTGTGTGGTGAGACCTTATGACCCGTAGCAGCGAGATGCTCCATCAGACTGCGAATGTCCAGAGTGCATTTTTCTTCCGTTTGGCTGCAGAGTAGCAAATCATCCACATACTGCAGCAAAACAGAGTCACCGGGCGGACACCAGTCAGCAAGAGTCATATGCACGACGGTACTGTAAGCCGTTGGTGAATCGCAATACCCTTGTGGGAGGCGACACCACCGAAATTGATCACATTTAAAGGTGAACGCAAACAAAGATCTTGTGTTGGGGTGCACCGGAATGGAAAAGAATGCTGAATTCAAATCTATTACCGTGAAATATGTCGCTGTTGCAGGTATGGCTGTAATGATTGCTGTGACATCTGGTACTATAGGCGCTAAGGATTGCACTAACTCATTGACTGCACGCAAATCTTGTGTAAAATGCCACTGCGAGCTGTTAGGTTTAGGGACAGGGTTAACTGGTGTGTTGTACGGTGAGACAGTTGGTTCTATCACTCCCTTTGCAAGTAATTCCCTGATAATAGGTTCTATCCCTGCTTCCTTCTCTGCAGATAATGGGTATTGTTTGATGTAGACCGGACTTACTCCTGGCTTTAGTGTGGCCTCATATGGTGTGCATGAGATGAGACCTGGGTCAGTGTTAGAAGTCGCCCATACCCGTGGGTCAATGTCCTGTAATGATAAAGGTATGTCAGCAGAATAAAGATTCCATTCTATATCCCATATCTCATCAATAGGTAAATACTTGTCCTGTAATACAAGCTGCTGTCCCTGAGCCCATATGAAGGCCCCTTTGTCTGATGCAATGTATATAGTAGTTGGTGTGATCCATAACCTTCAATTCGAGCAGACACATCCGTGTGTGCTTTAGGATCATGCATCTCTACTTCTGGATCATAGATGATACATGAAATAGGATTAGCAAATGTCATACGTGTGTAAGGCATATCCCCATGGGTAGCAAAATCTGACAATTTGGTCAGTTGTTCAACTAATCTCTCTGGAATTTTTAACCCTCAAACTTTGAGTCTGCCAGTGTCGTGCTGAAAGAGAGAAAGATCATAATTATTGGGGGAGAGATGTGGAGAACTTACAATAATCCCTCCCTTGTCATCATTACTTATATCAATTTGCATTTTGGCCATTAAATCACGTCCCAATAAATTTACTGGACATTGTGGAATAACCCGAAATGGGTGATCCCCTTTTTTGTTAGACCTAGGATTTAATTGTACCGACAAAACAGGTGTGTTGTAACATTTGGTTAGTGTACCCTCAATACCCATAGAGGACTTGTCTGCTTGCTTCATTGGACCTTTGTAGGAATGTTTATTAAGACAAGAACGCGTTGCGCCTGTGTCTACAAGGAAATTTGTTAATCTTCCGTTGACATACAATGATAATAGAAGTATATCTAACCATCCATTAGACACAGAGGCTTGTGGGCAGACGAGGGTTTCTGTCCTCGGGCATCCCTATTGGCTATAGGGCATCTCTTGGTTCCATGCAACATTATAGTTGGGGCTGGAAGCATTTTGCCCCTGATAATTTTGATTCTGATGTTGCCTCTGGGTATTCTGCTGCTGATTATTGACCTGGTTTTGATGACCATAGCCCTGATTTTGCCTGTTATTTCCCTGACTCTGATAACCCTGCTGCTGATTTTGTTGTTGGTTGTTACCCTGAGAAGGGGCCCAACATTCATTTCACCAGTGTCCTGGTTTCCCACAATTAAAACAAACACCTGGTTTGCGCTGATTATTCCTTTGCTGTCCCCTTCCTCTATTCGGTCCTCCCTTGCTTCTGTAATTATTATTATTGCCTCTATAATTTTGCAGTGAGCCATCATGAGCATGCATTATAGTGGCACATGGGGGAGGGGGTGGGGGTAAAGGAGTACGATCGGGAAAAGCTCCTGCACCATCCTTAATGGCCAGGTCACCCACTATTTTCTCAGGTGTCATTGTTTGCCATCCGGTCACTGTCATGTAAGCAATTTGCCTATGCTGCTCGCATAAGCCATTAAGTAAAGACTGCACATACAAAATGTTCATCTCATCATCTGCTGCCTTAGGGTATTGCATCCCTGCCGTGTTTACCCATTCATTTTTAAATCTACGGCAAAAATCTGTGACTGACTCATCCTCTTTTTGTTTAATGGTCATTATCAGCCCCACATTTTTCCTTGATCTGCCCAGATCAAAAAAATATTTTGGAAACAATATGGGGATCATTCCAGACAAACTCACCATCTGCGGGTGCAGCCTCTTCGGCACTAATTACATCATATCTGGCACTATTACCGGGTGCATCATACTTTTTACTTAAGTAACGGTCAGCCTTAGACCAATCAATATCTATGTGTCCGGTTAAACAATCCAAACAAAATCTGATATCCCCTCCTGTAAACTGATATCCCTGACATCTCTTTTTCAGGTATTTAATGGCACCACTGGGATTTTTAAAAGGGTCAGGGCATCCTGTAGCCCATGATTCCATTAGGGTGGTGTCTACAGAGTGTATCAGAATATCCTTGACTAAAGTCATAAAAGGCAATGCTAAATCAACCTCTGCTTCAGCACAATCCTGTGTGTCAGCCTGTTCCCTTGTCAGAGTGCTACGGGATAATGCCTGTCGTGTTCTAGCTGATATTGGTCGGTCATGCCTTGGAGAATTCATGTTTCTGATTTGCTCAGAGAATATTATTGTGTCAGCTAAGGTGTCAGCTAAAAGTTCCTCATATTCCCTTTTACTAGCAGTGCGAATGTCATCCTTCCGTGTAGTTGTAGTGTTTTTAGGTGTGTGAAAGGATGATTGAGATGTTGCAAGTATGGGTTTGGTATTATGTGCGGGTGTCAGTGTTACTTCAAGTGATTCGGTAATTACGTCTTTAAATTCTTTAAATGCCTCAGTCAGTATTTTCACAGAGGCACAGAACTCCGTAACTCTTTCATTGGTGGCTTCTGCAGATGACTGAGACGTCACTGAAGCTGGCGGAGCAATGGTATCCTTATGTTTCTGTAAGGACAATTGGCGAGTGGGTGATGGAATGTCAGAATGGGAAGATGATTCCGAACTTGAGTCTTCCTCTTCACCCTCCCTGGAGAAAGGGGGTGAGACTCTTGTGGGGCTTAGGGCAGTGGGAAGCTGTCTGTTTGGGCTTCCTTTAAAGGAAGACATATCAGGCAAAGTCTCAGAGAGGAGTGCCACCTCTGATTCTGTAGTATTTCTCAACTCCGTATATGTGGGTTGAGATGACTGGGGACAAAAATCATTATTATCCCACCTATGTAAGGGTGCGGGGGGGTTTGTTGTGAGTAGATGGATGCGTACCTGCAGCATAGTATGATAAAGCTGCCAATATGGTAGGATCCAAACTTGGATATAGTGGCACGGGTATGTTAGGGGTGTACGGGGGTGATTGTAATATCGCACATGGCGGCGGCGATGGGGGTAAAATAACTGGAGGTAAAAACTCCTGTGGAGGTGCATTAGGGGCTTGGGAATACACCATTGTAAGGTGCTCAGGAGGGGGTGGCCATAATGGCTCTTCAGATTTTGAGTTATTAATTTGTGTTGCCTCATCAATGTGAGGTGCCACTTTCACCCATATGCGGCCACATAATGCCATATATTTCATGGATCCGACTGAAACCATAGCCATTCAGGATCACCATCCAAACATAAGCCCCTTATCATTGTCATATGGAATGGGGCAAAACTACCTTCCCTCAGAAAAGGGTTGGAAGATTGCATTTTCTCAGACCAGCCAGCCATATTATCAACAAAAGGGTTAGCATAATAATCGGCAGTGCAGGCAACCAATTATTCTTTAGGTGTTTCTATGTCAGGGTTATATTGTCTGTTAACGATAAGCGTAACCGTAGGTTTGGGCTTGGAAGTCTTACCATCTGTGTCAACAGTTCTCTCGCTATCCTTCTTAACATTTTTGCCTGGCTTGTTATGTTTAGAATCATGTGTTTCCCTAGGGCATCGTTTACTATTTGAAATCCCCATCCTTACACAGTACAATTTTACTTGACTAAAATATCCAGCAAGCAAGCAAGCACAGCACAGTAAAAATATGAGCAACACAGCGTATTCTTATGCACTTATGCACTTATTCACTTCTATATATCTTATACTATATATATAAAAACATGGACATGCACATTAATACAGTAATCCCCCCCCCCCCCCCCCAAAAAGAAAAAAATCACTTTCCACAGACACTTTAAGAGTATTTCAAGCAGATAAACACATATATCGCTTATTCCTTCTCAGCAGGTACTATAACCCTGGCTCTATTTAACTCAGTCAAGGATTATATAATCCTGACTCATATGAGTCCCTCACTCATATGTTTCTATATTTTTCCTAAATCATCCAGTACAGAGGTATCTCTTAACCCGGGCTCTGGACAAGGAGACACAGAAGGATAATATACAGATAAATTATATCTTGTACTTACCCAACCGTGGCCTCTTGTCCCGCTCCTGACACCATTTGTAAATATATTCTCTACTGCTACGTAGGAACCTTCTCTCGTACTTGGATCGATCACCTCCGGAGGCCTTTTCATCCACTCTTAAAGTGCTGGACAGGAAAAGACAGAAAAAGAACGAGCAGCTCGGAGGAGAAGTAATTGAGTCAGACACCAGTGAGCGTTTTCAAAAACCTCTCCCATTTATTAATGGTTTACAGTGAGGTTATATAGGCGAGCGAGCGTAGAAAAAAACACGTATACGTGAGAAACTTACTTCCCTTTATGTTTATCTAGAAAGTGACAGATGGAAAGTTACGATTTGGGAACTAGTCTAGTTGCCCGATCTTGGGACAGTCTAGGGAGCATCATAATTCTTGTTGTTAAGACATTTCATTGTTATGACATTTCATAAATTCAGGCTAAGCAAGGCTGACTAAACTTCCTGTTTCTACATGGTAAAATATGTCTGAACATACAGTACATAGTTCAGTAGTTCAGCCACCATTAAGTGTGTAAAAGGTCAGTTTAACATCTGACTAAAAAGCATAATGGCATAATGGCAGTATTAGTCCCTGACTTCTTAGTATTAGTATAAAATGGTTATTTAGCAGCCAAAATGGAGTCCCCCATTGATACACACATTATCAAACTCCTTCTTGGTGGTGCCTTCTGCTGTGGAGTAACTTCACACTCACACATTGGGGTTCTTGTGAACAAGGGCATCTTTATTGATTGATGGTATAGGCAGACTGCCCCTCGCAGCAAACAGCTTAGCCGCTCATCTTCTGCTGTGCTCTCCTTTCAGAAGATCTATCTGCCCTCTCAATATAGTTGGATCACCTCTCCCCTCAGGGAGATCCCCAACTATGCAGGTCCCTGAACACAGTGTAGGCCCTGCCAGCCTTACTGCTGCAGGTCAAACTATTTGCTGCAGAATCACTTTAACTTATCACACTTGACCTTGAACATAGACTTGCACTTTGAACAACCTAACTTTGGGCAGTGCTTTGCCTTATATACCCAGGAAATGGCTCCACCTCCTGTGTCACTAACAATGGACACAAGGTCTGTTACCACTCCCTTCATGTACATATGACACCTCACCAGGGTGTGAGGGCAAACCTCCATGATTGATGCTGGCAATTCCTGTATACTTACTAGGCTTACTGCCAGCATGAGAGAGAACTGTATACCATTCTTACCACATGGTTAAATTCTCCCCCTGGTGAATCCCAACCACCCGTCTGGGACCTAAATTTGTTAGACCTTCTTCCAGGAAGCACTGCAAAACATAACAACATAATTATCTTACAAATTTCCATGATACAGTTCTCATGATAAATTAACAACTACAATGCCTGCTGTCCAGCAGAGAACACTGTTTCTAAAGCGGACCCCATTATCCTATGTACCTAATAGTAGTGCCTAGGGTCTGGCTTCTTCCCCTGCCTGCCAGCATTATCCTTAACTGTTACGCTGTACTCCCGGGGTAACCCATTCTCTGTGCGGTACTCTACCTTATGCATATGTACATTGCGCCCAATGCTCCATACCCTCATTAACTGAGAAATTCGCTCTTCTGTCTTATAAGCAGAGCATCCTCCACTCTTAGTCAGGATCTACTCTTCTATTGTCTCTCTCAACCACCCATGCCTCTGGTCCTCTATCTCCTGTATAAGAATTCAAGAACGTAAGGGCACTCCAACCCGTGGGATTTCTTGTATCGGGTCACAATGGCCCTTTAAGCCCAACTTGTCCTAATTAACCTGGCTTTGCCAGCTTTACAGTACCTGGCAGCACCCATGATAAGGGCTCAGAGGGTTCTACGGGGTCCTTTAACCTGTCTGGTCCCTTGGGATTCACCACCCCATAACTGATATCATACCACCTCAATCTCCTCCATACTGTCCTCCAGGGTATCTCCCCGCGGTCCTAGGCAGGACCAAAACGGCGTGGCCACAGCCTTAGTGCCACTCCACAGCAGGCTAGCCAAAGTCACTCCAGTAGCTTGCTCTTCAATGGGACACACCCCACGTGCGCTCCCTCCATCGGTCTCCATCTGCCATCTTGAACCTTCCACGCGCAGATCCTCCATTCTTGCGGTCGCCATTTGGGTACTGTATTTGCGGTTATTGTACATGGAGCGCCTCTCTGCGGGGCAGCCGCCATACCGATACAATAAAGATTGCCCGATGCACCACCTTGTGTACCTAATGTAGGTCTGACTCATGTTGCACTACCTCAGGCTAGGCTCACTCTCTCTGTGTATGCTGTGTCTCTCCTCTCTCTCCAGTCTGTGCTCTCAGCGGTAAGTGGTCTGGAATGGGCTAGAGTACTCTGGCTTCTCCATGTAGTACTGGGGCGTCTACCTACTGTTGGTCAGTCTAGCGCAGACCCTCTCCAGGATTCCTGACCTCGTTAACAGGCTATCCCTTTAGGCATCCTACCAACTAGCACTACCTCAAGGTGACAAGGACAGCTATAGCCCCTCTCCAGACCCACTAACTCCTTCCAGGCTCACTGGTCGTCCCTGCGGTCTGACAACTCCATCAGCCTCCCAGACTACCCCTGGTTCCATCCCAACACAGCACTGACTGGCAGCATACACTCTCCTGTTTCCCAGTGTGCCTAGAAAAAGCCTGTCCTGTTGACAGGTCATCTCAGCAGCGCCTCCAAATGTAACGGACTTTCTGACCTGACTGACCCACCCAATCTCACATTGGCCCCTGTGGTCTAACCAGTCCCCGTTACATGGTCGTGTCTGGTGGTGCACCTGTTGGCAACAGGACTCCTGAGTTTCCTGCATGATGGTGTATGGGGAATGTCAACCCAGACAGGCAGCTAAGGTAGTGTGCTAGAGTCCTACCACATACAGTGCAGCACCTCCACCTCATCAGTATCTCTGCGTCCGCAAGGAGATGGTTCTGATGAGGAACCCTTTCTTGGTGGTGCCTTCCGCTGTGGAGTAACTTCACACTCACACATTGGGGTTCTTGTGAACATGGGAATCTTTATTGATTGATGGTCTAGGCAGACTGCCCCTCGCTGCAAACAGCTTAGCCGCTCATTTTATGCTGTGCTCTCCTTTCAGAAGATCTATCTGCCCTCCCAATGGAGTTGGATCACCTCTCCCCTCAGGGAGATCACCACCTGTGCCAGGTCCCTGGACACAGTGTAGGCCCTGCCAGCCTTACTGGTGCAGGTCAGTCTATTTGCTGCAGAATCACTTTAACTTATCACACTTGACCTTGAACATAGACTTGCACTTTGAACAACCTAACTTTGGGCAGTGCTGTGCCTTATATACCCAGGAAATGGCTTCACCTCCTGTGTCACTAACAATGGACACAAGGTCTGTTACCACTCCCCTCATGTACATATGACACCTCACCAGGGTGTGAGGGCAAACCTCCATGATTGATGCTGGCAATCCTGTATACTTACCAGGCTTACTGCCATTGTCTTTTCCGCTATGGTAATGAAGCAGCATTAATGTATTTTAATAATATTGTGCGGGAGCAGGGGGTCCCCTGAGCTGAACTGCATTGATTTCTGGCTCAGGGACCCCCCGCTTACCGAGTTACAGGCCCCGGAATGGGGCATCGGTGCCAGTGTCAACGCCATCTTTATAGCGGGCACTTCGCGTATGGGATGCTATAAAGAT
Organism: Ascaphus truei; assembly: GCF_040206685.1. Taxonomy (NCBI): domain Eukaryota; kingdom Metazoa; phylum Chordata; class Amphibia; order Anura; family Ascaphidae; genus Ascaphus; species Ascaphus truei. The sequence continues at coordinate 126,634,819 of NC_134484.1, forward strand.
GGCGGCGACACTGGCACCCGATGACCCATACCGGGGCCTGTAACCTTGGAAGCAGGGGGTCCCTGATCCACAAATCAATGCGGTTCAGCTCAGGGGACCCCCTGCTCCCATACACTATTATTAAAAATACATTAATGCTGCTTCATTACCATAGCAGATAGCCGCAAAGGTAAGGAATGATTATTTATATGTGTGTTTTACTCATAGTGTAGATGTGCAGAGGGTCTCTGGAGCTGAACCGTTTTGGTTTTAGGTCCGGGGACACCCTGCTTCCCGAGATACAGACCCCTTTATGGGGTGCCGGTATCTCTCTGCTTTGTTTACATTCTGCGGTCACGTGATCGGGACATTTAAATGCAGAGGGATACCGGCACCTCATAAAGGGGCCTTTATCTCGGGAAGCAGGGGGTCCCCAGACCTGAAACCAATGCGGTTCAGCTCCGGAGACCCCCTGCACATGTACACTATGAATAAAATTTGATTAGAATTTTTTTTTATTTTGTCGAGGTTTGCGCAGAGAGAGCGGCGGATCTTTCTCTGCTGCAGGCACATCTCGGCAGGGGACGGCATAACACCAGGTTATCGTCAGACAGACTTTCTTGCCACCGGCTACTCGGCGTGTTGCTTTCGCAGTGATTCGCCAGGGATTCGGCCCTTCCTGAATACTGCGAGGGCAAATCGCCAAAATCATGCCGCTATTGAACCCCTGCCGAGAGTGCTTTTTCGGTGCTTACTGCATGAGGCCCATAGAGTGTGTAGGAGTATATACATTGACACAATTGCCTCAGTTATGTGGAGTCATGTGGAGTCATATGGAGTGCCACATGCTTTTTCTTATATTACAGGTTATTTGCAGTGTACAGGCTACCATGCTACAGTATGCTATTTACTAATTACTTGAATATAACTAGCTAAGGAAGTTACACTTGAGAAATGTTGTTTTTTATCCAAACTTTATTTTTTATGGACAGTGAATCACACTGAACAATAAATAAAGTCCTTTAAAAAAAATAGACTTTTACTGAAGATGATTGTTGTTTAATACAAGGTATTGGGAGTAGCATTAAGTTAATGGAACTTCAAGATGATAAAACCAGAATTTAAGAGGGTATCTGAGTGGATATGGTACTATGGACATTACTGCATATTGCAATTGGCAATGTTATGGGAACAGCAGCTTTGATATTGAATCAATTGGCAGATGCAATCTAAAACTGCCGGCTTGGAAAATTTGGTAGATTTAGGGGCCTTTTGGAGAATTAGCTACAGTATGTTTTCTAAAAACAAAAAGTAAGCTTCATTTATTTGAAACCACTGCAGCTGCAAGGATAGAATTCACTCTGTAAAATCAATGCACTCTTGTCTTATTGAGTTTGTTGTCAGGCAGACTGAAACAAAAGTATAGGAAAGGCTTTGAGTTTTCACATGCATCTTAATAAGATGATTTTTCTAAGATAACTTTAAAGCTTCAATGTGAATGTTATATTAAACATACAGGGGCTTATGCAGAGAGGTACTTATAAAATTCGCCACAGGTTTGGAATATATTGTGATGGTATGCAGGGAACTCCGGTAGCGCGGAGTGCAGAAAATAGCTAATTAGGCGAGTTTCACTTGGCGTGAAACTCGCCATTCCGAGCCGCGCGGTTATAGCCCACAATACAGCCAACTTTTGTTGGCGGGCAAAATTTCAACAAAACGCGCCATATAGTAGCTCCGATTGGCGCGTTCATGCGCATCGGAGCTACTGGAATCTAGCGTTATAATGTAGTGGCGAGATCACGCTTCTCGCCACACTTCTTGCGAATTTGAATAGCCCCGCCAAATTCTCGCCACTATCTCTTACAAAGCAGAAAATTTTGGCGCAAACCTGGCTAATTATACCTTACCGTACCTCTCTGCATAAGCCCCTGAGAATGTTATATATTTAAAAACGCTTCATTCTTTCACTTCTGATGTTTCTCTTGTGTGTACTTATTTTGTTTATTTGCCTTAGTTTAACAAGTATAATGGGTATGCAAAATATGTAATTCAATCACTTCCTCCTCCCTCACCCAGCATGCCCCCCCTTATTCTCTCACACACTTGCCACTTTAATGCTCTAATTTGGCTTAACACATTTACATGCTTCTTATGGTCCTAAACCCGCTCCTCTGACTGCCTGTGGAGGAGATCTTTTACTTTTATTGACTTCCTACACTACAAATGTTTTGTTTCTTGCTTCAACTCCATCTTCTCTCAGACTAAATAACAATATTTATCTTCACTAATTAATTCTCACAAATTAAACCCACAGTGCCTTATTGCTATCTTTGACTCCCTCCTGTGACCTCCTTGTACCTGTTTCTTCCTGTCAACTACACCTCATAACTTTGCTGACTTTTTCAAGATAAAGGTAGATCAAATCCATTGAACCTCATACTCCTCTACGCCTTTCTAGTTTTGCTTCTCCTCTCTGCTGCTTTTGATATTGTTGATCACCCTCTATTCCCGCAAATTGTTAATTCCCTTGGTATCTTTCTAACAGTTTTATCAGTATATCCATTGCTAGTTCTTCTGCTTCTTCTGTTGACCTGTCTATTGGTGTGGCTCCTGGGTCTTTCCTGGGACACTCTCTGTACTCTCTACAGTATATACACTCTCATTTCTTGTTAACATTAGCTTCTTTGGTTTAATATATCATCTCTACGCAGACAACACACAACTGCTGAATTTTGTTTAGCCCATAAGTTTACTCCTAACATCCAAGTCACTGATGATCTCTCTGCTATTTAAGATCGTGATGGCCCTTTATCACCTGAAACATGTATTAAATGATCTCATCATATTTGAGTTAAATCAGGCCCAATTGATCCATTTTCCCACAGTCCTGTAAATAACATTACCATTAATCCAGTCTCTCAAACATACTGCCTAGGTATAGTATTTGACTCATCCATTTCCTTTTCTGCTCACATTCATGCTATTGCTAAATCTCACTAATATTCCTTTGCAAGATTGCCAAAATCTGCAAATTCATCTCACACCACAACTAAAACTCTCATGCACGCCCTCATTATCTCATTAAGATGGGGTTTAAAGGCGGAGAGAGCTGGTACTTGTCAGATATTGAGAGGAAGGGAATTACAGAGGTGTGGGGCAAGAAGTGAGAGGTTTTAGGCAGGAAATGGCTTTAGATATGAAGCCCCGACCCCTTTTTAGCTCCTACAGCGGTGTGGGGGAACGGGGGGAGACTGTGGCTGTGCAGGGAGCTGCCGGAGCTCCGGGGTGTTTTAGAACTGTGGCCGGTGGCCATCTTAGTAGCAGACGCATGCGCAGAAGCAATCGTGCTTGCGCAGTAGGCTCACAAGTTGTGGCGGCCATCTTGCTACACCTCGCGAATGCGCTGGAGGCATTGCAAGCAGCGGCCATTACACCCACAGCTCTGCAAGGGAACTAAAGCTCCCATGAGCCTCTGGCAGGAGAGTCATATGTTGCCAGGCAGCCAATAGGGCTAGGAGAATATCGGCAGTAGGGGATTGATACTTTTGGCGCGCCTAGTCCACGCCAGTCGGAAGAGGGACCTCAATGGAGCAGGTAGTGACCAGGGAGAAGTGCTCTCCTGAACTAGGCCAAATCTCCCCCCTTAGGTCCCAGATAAGCCCCGACTCACAACAGGTTATGGCTGCAACAGGGAAAGCCCATAGCTAGGGATCTTTCCCCAGTAGCTGCTTAGAGTTAGTTATTGCACCAGTGAGACGCCACGTGTTGATTGCGGCCTGTGCTCAGGGACCAGACCACCTTTATTATAAGAGACTCTTTATGGTGATAGCATCCAGCGGGATGTCACCCCACGTGGAGGCGGACACCCTCGCTGATGATGACAACATTGTCTCTGACGGCTCTGCTTTGTAAACCTGCGGTACCCGGGTGCTGGAGCCCCGGGAGGGTACCTCAACAAGTGCACCAACATTCCACTGGATAGCGCTATCTCCTACACTTTTGGGTGGGCCCTGACATTGGGGGAAAAGGACTTCAGTGTATTGGTGCCAAGCACCCTATGTACTTTGGGGACACGCAGTGGTAGTACTAGGTTGGGCATATTATACTGTGTGGTACAGGGTACTGTTTCTTTTGTGTTCAGTAAAAAATTTCATATATACCCGAGTGTGTGTTTACTGGTATTATTCCTGTGAGGGGCTTATCCCACCACGTTGGGATCCTGTGAATGTGGAGGCACTGCAACAAGACGATCAAGATATCACTCCAGGCTCCCAGTGGCGGAGGCTGAGGCCTCCTGGTAGCCAACAGGTAATAGCAGTACTAGTAGTTCCTCACCAGACATGGGGGAAAGGGGACTACATTTTGAGGTGCTGCTGAGATTGCAGACCTGGGGTGCCCCATCTAAATTTAAGATAATCTCAAGTAAGAGGGAATATGTCCCTGCCATCAAACCGCAGTGTTCACAAGTGTGCCCTAAAACGGCAACGGTATCCCTACTCTTGCTCGACCTGCACGCAACCCTGAGACAGAAACCAGGGTTCACTAATGCCAACATCTTATACATAAAATGAGATGCCACCAATCAGTGGAAAACGGTGTTAATTGACTGCCAAGAAGATGTCTCAATAGACAATGCACCCCAATTTCTACCGTTCCTCAAAGCTCCACCATGGGGAAGCCTGCTCATACCCCAAATGCCTCCCCAGCGTGGCCGAGTGTCAGGTGTCCTCATCTGCTTCTTCCCCAGAGAACTCTAGCCAGAGCAAGGCTAGCAGTCAGAGGTCCGAAACAAGTCACCACAGTACACACAGTACAAATGGGGCCCAGTTACTCGTAGAATCCTGCAGCAACTGACCGAAAAGATAGGTCAGCTGGAGTCTTTTCAATTCTGATTGGCTGTGCTTTCTTTGCCTTTAAGTGACGTCATCATTTTTTTTTACATCGGCCAAAACACATGGTTTTCAAGGCCCAATCAGGGCCGTGGGAACCATATGACGAAAATGTGACGTCATAGGCCTTTAAAAGCCTATGTCGTCTCATTTTGAAGCCAGACGCCGAGGAGGAAGGACCTCCTACTGAAGAAAGAAGACCAGGGCGTGGCAGCAGACGGGAAGAAGACCCCGGAAGAAGATAGAAGAATACAGATGAAGATGGATTACAACTAGAAGACCCCTGGATTGTCGTGTTTTATTATTTTAATGTTTATTATTTTATGTTTTTTTATTTCATGGGTTCCTGTTCGTGGATTGGTTCGTGAGTAAGCTGATCAACGGGAGTCGGTGGGGTCAAGTAATGGTAAGTTAAATAAAGAAATGTATTTAATGTTAATGTGTTTTTTTTTGCTTTTTCATGTGTTAATTTTTTTTTTTGCATATCATTTCTTGCCACTGTATGTATGTATGTATGTATGTCTAGAAAGACATATACATAAAGGGTAAGAAATGATAGTGTTGTTAAAGCTTGATTTACTGTATTGTAAATGATTGTGGCTATGCTGCTATGCTGCTATGCATAGATGTGTGTTAAATGTATTTTATTATTAGAGAGATGTAATTTTGGGGCTTCTATGCTGTACTGTAGGTTATGGAGAGGCTTGCTTTAGTACATTGTAATTTTTGGTGTCCTTTTTTGTACAGTATGTTTTGAACTTGTTCTCTGTAACGATAGCTATAGTTAATTGTGTAATTGGTATGGATGGTATTTTAATTGTTTAGGGATGTAATTCATGTCTGTTAATTCATTGATGGTGACTTTATTGCATTACATAATATACTTCTTGTGATGTCAGGCTATTTGAGTTGGATTATTGTATTGTTAACATTGATTTGCAGCGTGTACATGTAGCTTACATGTTATGCTACATGTATACACTGTAAATGCAATGTTTTAAGTGGCATTTGAGGCTTTAGATTGAATGATTAAATGAGATTTGTTTAGGAAATTGGTTTTTAATTAATTGAGGTTGTTATGCATAAGTGGTGTTGCCATTGCAGGATGGCTTCACCCCTTAATTACCTTTGAGGTTAGTGCCCGATAAGGTGATTAAGGGGTTCATTGGTATGTTAATGTCATTGATATGTATTAGCTATTTATTATTTTGTCAACGGACCTCAAGGATGATGCTGGCGACGGAGCCTTCTTATTGATGAGGTTAGTAGAATTTTCTTTATTTTATTACGGTATTTAATGTGTTTAATAATGGCCAAATAATGTATTATCCCTATGTGGATAATAGTTATTTGGCACATTATTGTACTGTATGTGCTGGGGGAGGGGGTATTGGCCCCAAGGGTATTTGGTAGGACTCCCCTGTGGGTAGTGGGTGAGGGTGGTTAGGCCTCAGGGTGTGGGGGGGTTAGTGGGGGAGGGTATGTGGGTGATGGTGGGTTAACCCCTTAATGACTGTAGCGGTTAATAACCGCTATGGTGATTAAGGGGTTAGGGGACATTACATTGGATGTTTTTATTCTTGTGTCTGTTTTGCAGAAGCGGATGGGGCATGGGCAGGATGAAGATGAGGATGGCCTTCATCGTGGCAGCCGCACATGGGTGAGTGCTATATGTATTTAATGTCTTTATTGTTGTGTATGTATTTTAAATGGACAACTGCACTATTATCCATTTGTGGATAATAGTAATGTTGCCCATTACTGTATTGTATGTTGTGTATTGCTGCTATGTTTATTGGGGGAATTTGTCCCCAATAAACATGCTATTATGCGTTAACCCCTTCAGTGCCTTAGCGGCTATCCGCTATGGTAATGAAGCAGCATTAATGTATTTTAATAATTTTGTGCGGGAGCAGGGGGCCCCCCGAGCTGAACCGCATTTATTTGTGGCTCAGAGACCCCCTGCTTCCCGAGTTACAGGCCCCGGTTTGGGGCATCGGTTACAGTGTGGACGCCATGTTTGTTGCGGGCACGTAGCGTATGGGACGCTATAAACATGGCGGCGACACTGCCCATCCGATCACACATACCGGGGCCTATAACTCGGGAAGCAAGGGGTCCCTGGTCCACAAAGTGATGCAGTTCAGCTCGGGGGATCCCCTGCTCACTGTACAGTATTATTAAATAAATATTAATGCTGCTTCGCTACCATAGCAGATACCCTGTAAGGTAAGGAACGAGTCTTTATTGATATGTGTGTTTTACTCATAGTGTAGATGTGCAGAGGGTCTCCGGAGCTGAACCGCTGTGGTTTTAGGTCCGGGGACCCCCTGCTTCCCGAGATACAGGCCCCTTTAAAAGTTGTGCTGATGTTTGCGCCGAGAGAGCAGCGGATCTCTCTCTGCTTCAAACACAAATCAGCAGGGGACGGCTTCTCGGCAGTTTCTCGCCAGGCAGCCGTCCCGCCACCGGTTACACGCCATTTCATCAAATGGTGGTGGCGCATTCATTCCCCAGGGATTCGCCCCTTACAGCATACAGCCAGTTTAACACGCCAAAAACATGGCTAATTGCTAAACTGGCTAATGCATTTTTCCGCCGCTTACTGCATGATACCCTTAGTCTAATTCTCTTTCTATAGGCTGATTTTTCTTAATACCACTGGTATTGAATATTGCCATCACTCTTTATATGGTAATGGGTATGGTTATCCCACGTTGTAAATTGGTGTATTCAGATGATGTTTTTCTTGAGTGCATTTAGACAGCCTCTTTATTGCCTCTTTATTTATTCCATTTAGATGCTCCTGTTATCATTGTAAATAGCACATTATTCACAATATTCTTGGTGATATATTCTGTTGTTATAATGAGGGGTTCTTATATACGTATATTAGTTTTCTCTAGGTATTTTATAAAACTATTAAAATTGTTTTATTTATTTCATTTAATGAACACCTTTGGTAGATATATTATGATTATTTTTCTATCACTGGATTATGTTCTATGTGTCACGGTTTTTATGTTTTGTATGTTCTTACGTTGAACTTGCATCTTGCTGTGTTCTGTAAACTAATTGGAAGGCTGATGATACCAACTCCCAGACGAGTGTAAATCGCTTCTCATTGGTTAGCTGGCTGCATTTAGTTAGTGTCAATGATTAGTCAAAGAATGTTCAGTCCGCGCTCTTGCTTCCTGTGGATGCAGAAAAGTAATTTCTCTCCTTCATCTTGCAGCTCCTGTTAATTGAAGTGTCTCACCCCACTTCAAAAAACTGCGGAAGACTCCGGCGGCAGAACCAGGCAACCAAGAAAAAAAGAAAAGGTGCGCACCAAGGTAAGGGTATGATAGTATAATATAACAACAATAATGTAAAAACTTACATATGAGTAAAACTTAATTCATGTCCAGGTCTAAGCAATATCCTCATCCTTTAGACTTCACCATAGATCAGGCAAGGGGGCCATGTTCAATTCTTTTCGGGTAACAGTCCCGCACGCTGGGGCTGTCTCCATGGCAGTCACTGCAGTAACACCTCCGTGTGTGTCGGCGTGGTGTGTAGCGCAAGGGCGCATGCGTGGAAATGAAGCCCCCTATAGCCGTCCATAGATGCCAGTTCATTTGAGGAATCGCGACCGGAATGAATACACTTGGTGTATGCCAGCCACCAGAGTTAAGGTAAGCTGGTTACACAATTCGCAATGATTATTGTGGCTACACCCTGACGATGTGTCCCACTTGACACGAAATGCGTAGGAGAGCCATTGCATGATGGCCAATTAAGCGACAACGCAATATGCCCAACAGTGGCTACACGATGCCGGTTTAGGACGTCCCATTAGCACATGCCAACTGCGATCTAGAGAGGGGGATTCCTGAACTACGGACTTTCCGATTGTGTGAATTGCCTGTTCGGTGTATATGGATCCACATGATCCCATTTTTTATTGTAAGTCTTGTATTTGTTATTTTATGCTATCATAAATTGATTTATTTTTGCACTTTTAGTGATTATTTCCTCTTTTCTGTGCCCCATGTTTTTTGTTTTTGTTTTTACGGTACAAGAGCTTGCTGATTCCCCAGAATTCGGAGGGCTAACACTGAATGTATGTACTTATCACAATCTATGTACTTTTAATTTTACAGGTTTTTAGATTTAATTTTTTTTAAAAATGTTTTTCATTGTTCGTTGAATGCTAATGTATTAATCTGTGCCTCTTTAGGGTACAGATGAATACAGTGGTAGCCAATACATTTTTGGCCAAATGCATTTCTCTATTGACTGTTATATTCTCTATTTCTATTTATTGTTTAGATTAAATTATTTTGAATTGTGATGGCTTGTGTATTTTGTGGGGGGGGGGGGCAGATTGGTTAGCGTTTTTATTGAATTATGTATTTTGTTGGCTACTGGTTTTCATGTATGTTTTGCCTAGTGGTTGTATTAATTAATTGTTGTGTTGGTTTCTGCTTTTATGTATAAAATGTATTGTTTGGCTAGTGGTATGATTTATGTAATTGATTGCCTAGTGGTTTTAATTATTTTATTGAATGCCTAGTGGTTTTATTTATTTCTTTAATTGATTGGCTAGTGGTTTTATTTAGGTAATTGCATGGTTGGCTAGTGCTTTTATAAAAATTTATCTGGGGTTTAAGGGGTTGTTGTATATGTTTTATTATTGTGTATTTTTGGACATTCATGCTTTTGCATTAGGGTGACCGGTTATTAACCGCTAAGGTGATTAAGGGGTTAGGGGCCATTAGATTGTATTTTTTCATGGATTCTTGTCGGCATCGGAGGACATGGCCCTGACGAGGATGCCCTTCTTTATGGCAGGAGTTTGTAGAAAGGTTTATATTTACTTTAAATATGCTGCCTGGCTAACGTGTTATTTAATAATGATCTATTATCCATATCTGGATAATATTTAGTTTGCACATTACTGTACTGTATGTGTTTGGGGTTGGAGAGGTGTATTGTTAGGATTCGACGTCCCCTGTGTCCCCCACACAGAACATCCTCTACCTTCAGGGAGACCCTGGACGCACGGCGCAACCCTGCCTTACCGGCCTACGCGGCTCCGCGTCCCTCCTGCCCTCACGGGCTCACCCCCATCGGTGATTCCGCCACTATTCCCCCTTCTCGGCGCCGGGCGCGTTCCCTTCTCCTCACACGCATGCAGTTTCCTCCGGCGCGGGTGGCGCGCACACGCGCCTTACAGAGCTTTATCTAGCTTCTCTGTCCTCTCAGTCCTCGCTCAACATAGTCTCTGCATGAATGATACTCTGTCTACTCTGTCTACTCTTGGTGATTTCACAAGTTCTGACACGGCTCGTACGACTACCCCCTTTGACTCCCGACCTCGGCACTCCTCGGATTACGCACTCTCTGGCTCCCCTCGAACACGGCTTGGACTTCGACCTTCCTCCACTCTCCGCTCCCTGACCTTGGCGTGACAATCACTATTCTACTTCTACACCCAGTACCGGCAAGTATTGTCTACCTTACTATATCTGGCCTGGCAATGCTTAATACCACACTCCGGACATGCTCCCTTTGCTGCAGGTGCGTGTATTGCCACTTCCCCCTTCAGCTCAGGGGACGGGTCTGGTCTGCGGGCGCAACATGTATTTATTGAAATATATCATGTTCACTTATGTAACTATGTATTGTAACCATGTATTATTTGTCATCTTAACTCTATGTCCAGGAAAATCTGAGGTAACTCTTAATGTATTAATTCCTGATTAAACATTTTATAAATCAATAAAATAAATAAATAAATGAGGGAATAGGTACACACTGGCAATAAATGGGTGTATTGTTTAGTATTGTGTTTGTATTTTGTTGTAATGTTCCTTATGGGTAGAAGGGTTGGGTGAAGGTGGTATTAGGCCCATGGTGGGTGTTTATGCTTACCAGGTGGGTAGCGGGAGGGATTAACCCCTTCATTACCTTAGTGCTATAACCCACTTAGATAATGATGGGGTTAACTCCTCCCACAACCCCCGCCCCCTGCAAGGCCTAAACACCCACCATGGGCCAAATACCACCTTCACCCACCCCCACTACCCTGTAAGGAATCAGGTAACACGTCCTTGGCGACGTGTTCCCTCCTTACCCGTCTTATCTCAGACCTCTGCTCTGGCACCAGCGTGTGCGCGCACCCCCACTCTGCTTACAGAGCGCACGCGCCTAGTGTGCCACTAGAGCTTTGCTCTGCCCCTTGGACGCACCACGCTTCTCTCACGCGCGGCGCGCACATGTGACAACGTGCACCGCTCCCCAGCTGTGTGGCAAGTATTCATTTAGCCTACATGTCTACTGCAGCCAATCCTTGCCTCCGCGGAAGCAGCACCTCCGCTCCACCTCCCTTGCAACTGGTTCCTGTGTGCTACAAATACTCTGCAGTTCCTTTCCTACCTTGCTGAGCATAACTTGTTGTAGTCTTGAGCTCCTGCTTCTGTTGTGCCTTGCTCTTTGTCCTGTGTTCTTTTGCAGTTTAACTCTTCATGTACTGACCCGACTTGACTTTTGAACCCCTCTGGATACTGACCCCGGCTTACCCTCAACTCTGCAGACATCTTCAACCCGGACCACGGCTATATGGCCCTCCACAATCCAACCTCTCCAACCCCAGACCACGGCTATACGGAGTTCCACGATTCTGACCTCTCAAACCCCAGACCACGGCTAACAGACTTGACTATTCTGAACTTTCCATTCCAAGACCTTGGCAAGTATCCACTAACCCACTCTCTCCAACCCAGACCCAGTTACGTTTGACAATTCGCCTGCCTGGTACGCTTCCGATGCTGTGGGTGCGTGGTTTACTACTTCCCCACCTCAGTACCAGGATCATATCTTGCTCATGGGCAGTGCAAGCGTTACATACCCACAATCAACATGGCACCAGTAGTTAACCCCTTTATTGCCTTAGCGGTTAGGCGCAAAGGTAATGAAGCTGCCTGTAAAGTATTTTTATTGCATCGGATTGATTTTGGGGGTCTCTGGAGCTGATATTAATGTGTATCAGCTCCGGAGACTCCCGGCTTCAATCCAATGCAAGAAAATGCATTTTTTTCTAAGTCCTGCTCTCAGATCCTATCTCGCCACTCTAGGGCTGGCGAGATGAAATCTTTGATAAACTCGCTATTCCAGAGGCCCGATGAAATTATCAAGGCTACTAGCATGCGTGATTTTATCAAAATGGTGCAATTTGGGATTTTGCAGCTCCCGTGCAATGTGTTTGGCCAAGAGCCAGAAATAGCGAAAAATGCCTTCCCCGCATGATTTAAAAAAACTCATCAGGCTTTCAAAATAGCTATCAACAAAATTATGTGATAGCTGCTGAAAACCCTCGATGAGTTGGTTATCGAAGCTACTAGAATGAGGCCCTATATTATCTAATGTGCTTAGAAAGTCTCAAACAGTACTTTTCATTACATACGTGGCAGCATTATCATTTTTATAAGGGGCCCTGAATTTTTGATTAAATCAAATATTGTCATTACAGCACATTCCTCTTTACTTTAAGCATTCTAAAAATGAATGCATGGATAGTATTGAATAAGCAGACTGCAGTCTGGAGCCCATATTTCTTTTTGGAGCCAAAAGAGTTAGCTTTAAAGAATTCTCACTTTGCATACAAAAATTACTAAATGAATGCCCTCATTCTCCAGTAACTGTTTTTGAGGCTCTGATAGTGTCTGTAAATGAAAGGATTTCCTTGAAACTTTAATTATAATGGTAGGATAATAGATCCAAGAATCTGTTGTCAATTATTTAAGTTTCTACATTCTTTTCTTCCACTTCTTGCAATTGTTCATGGAAATCTAATGACAGACTATCAAATATAGGACTATTATATGTACTATTCTTTTTCATATCTTTGATTTTGTTTGCAATTTTGAATGAATGAGATGCATGACACTGTCTGGTTTGTATAAAGGACGTCTAATTATCTTTAATCTGGATCCATTACTGTAAATGTAACATTTAAAATATATATATATTCAATACACAGATGTAGGCTATTGTTTAAAGTTAATGTGGCCCTGCAGTTTATCCGTGCTTTTCCTACAATTTTGCTATTTCCATTTCAGAGCCCCCACTTGGTATAATGTAGTTGTTGTAAAATGGCTGGATCATTGTGCAGACAGAGCAATTAAAACCAATCTGTCGGATGCGCATGCGCGACATCGGACTGAATGGCTGCTTGAACATTCAGCTCCGTGCCCAGCCGACAATATTTAATCAATAAAGACGCTAAAACCTGACGGATTCCGTTGAAAACTGACCACATAGCCCCCGGATACCTACAGGATGTCAAAAGGGACACGCTCAAAGCGCCCCTCCACTGTAATGACGGACTATTATAGTAAGGGAGATCAACCACGCGCCCGCAGCCATGAGGGCCTCCCGCCAAGCGGGTCTGATTCGGAGTCAGAGGGAGATGAAGACAGCGGTAATAGAATTATGCGGAGACGCGATATGCAGGAGTTTTGTGCAGATATTAAAAGATGCCTGCAGGCCGAAGTGGCGACCCTGAGAGCGGACATAAGCAGCATTTGTTCCAGGACGGACTCACTGGAAAGAAAGTTAGACACCACTGTAAAGTCTCTCCACAGAACGGACAAACAACTGTCCCAAGTAAAAGACACTATTCAGGATCTCATGGACAAGCAGGAGGATGCCGAAAATCGGGAGCGACGCAATAATGTGAGGATAAGGGGGGTCTCAGAAGAGGAGCTTGACCCAGAGGACTTTGTGGGCCGGTGGCTGACCCAGCTGATGCCGGACAAGACGACCCAGGAGCTGCATCTGGATCGTTGTCAGAGAGCCCTGAGATCCAGGCCAACACAGGGAGACCCCCCGCGGGATATTATCGCCCGCTTCCACTACTTTAAAATAAAAGAACTCTTTTGCCAGTTGACCCGCAATAACCCTTCCTTTGAGACACACAAAATCCAGGTCTTCCAGGACATCTCCCCCACCACGTTGCTGAAAAGAAAACAACTTACCCCAATTACCAAAATCCTCAGGGACGAAGGGGTTAAATATCGTTGGGTTTTCCCCTTTGGGCTCCTGGTATCCAGAAACGGGGCATCTACAACAATAAAGAAGGCTGAGGATGGCGGAGCCTTTCTCACAAAACTGGGCTTGCAGGACAAAATTACAGAGGAAGTGGCGGGAAACAAATCAGCCCCGGACCCAACATGGCGGGAGGCAGGAAGATCCAGCAAGAAAAACCAAGCCCGCAGCCCACGGTAATTGGACTATTAAAGAGACAAGGTTCCCTCACAGTTAATGTTGATCCCTCCCTCTCCGTTCGCCAAAGATGCCCGTAGAAGCCCCACCAAGATCCCCCTCACAGCTACACCCCCCCCCCCACGGCATCACCGCCAAAGCCCAGCAGAGACAAGGCCCTAACTCATCACTGCACCACTTACCTGAATCCCCGGCGGCAGCAGAAGGAGACTAGCGGCCATCTTGGAACAGCTCCGGTGCCCAACTGAGAAGGGGCGGCAGCAGATGACGTCAGCGAGGAGGAGGCAGCAATTCACGCGAGAGGTGCGCGAGCGAGGCGCCACATCCAAGATGGCGGCGGTCGAGGCGAGCCAGAAGAGGCGGGAGCCGGCACAAAAACCCCATGCAGTGGCCAAGCATCACACGGCGCCGAGTGGAGGCAGCAGACAGAAGCAGAACTATACACGCTAATAGAGCGACACATAGCCATTAGGATACGAGGCCCCAACCGATAAAGCAGGGGGTTCGAGCAGAGGGCAGCAGGGGAAAGCGGAGGGAGCCATCTAGGAAGATGAGGAGGAAGGGAGGATGAGCAGGGTGAAAGGGAGGCAAAGGCTGGAGTGCCTGCTGAAGCAGGGGAGAATAAGGTAATAGAGAGAGACAAGAGAAGGAGAAGACTACTGACATAGGTAGATAGAGAGACCAGAAGGATAGGAGTTAGGGGCGCCAAAGCAGAGATCCGGAAGGGGGGAGATAACAACAGGAGGGGGCAGATGGGGAGTCTCAAGGGGAGGTCCTGACGTGCAGACACCGCAGGAGGGGAAGCTATGTGCAGCTAAGCAGAACTAAGTCGAAGCCAGGAGCTAAAGGGGAATGGAATATACTCAAAGGATTTAGCAGAGAGCTTGGGCTTAGGAGGCACTACGAGGGGCAATTCTGAAAAGAGCTACAGAGAAAAGGGGGTCAAGTTGAGGAAAGTTACTGTTACAAGGTCAGATCTTTGTTTATTCTCACACTAGAGGTTTTACGTAGACTATCTTAAACACGAATTTTGACTAGAGTCAAGCTTGAAATAATAAAGTTGCTAGTTAGTCGGCTGGGACGGCGGTCCTACAGTCGCCGTGTGCGTCTACTCTCAGGCTGGGGCAGTTGCCCTAGAACCTGAGGAAGTCCTGGGGAAGAGGTAGAGTAACACGGCCCTTTGGAGAAGGAGGGAGACGGAGGGCGTGCTCCAGAGATCCACCGGCCCACAGGCAAGGGAGAGAAAGCGGTACTATGCCGCTGATCACTCTCCCAAGTGGATATGTGTTGTTTATGTGT
Organism: Ascaphus truei; assembly: GCF_040206685.1. Classification (NCBI taxonomy): domain Eukaryota; kingdom Metazoa; phylum Chordata; class Amphibia; order Anura; family Ascaphidae; genus Ascaphus; species Ascaphus truei. Next base: position 126,650,259 of record NC_134484.1, read on the forward strand.
TTTTCTCATGTCCTTATGTATCCCATGTACCCATTGTGTCTACCCCCCCCACACACCACCTAAGTGCACCAACGATTCACACACATCCTGTGGGTAGCGCTACCGCACACTTGGGGGTGGGTTGTGGTTCCTGTTGACACCGATTGATTGGGTGCCCAAAGCACCTCAGTACTTTGGGGGAAACAACACCAGGGTATGGACAATGGGGTTGGATAGTGGGAGACTGAGTGGGTACGGCCGTGCGAGGCCTATAATAATACTGTGGTTATAAGTTGCATGTTCAGTAAAAACGTTATAATATACTGTGTGTATTTCATTGTATGGGGTCCTTTGAAGGGGTTATCCAGCGGTGCTAGGATCCCTCACAAGTGGAGGTGCTGTCACCAGAAAGAATCAGGTACACCCCAGGCTCCCTGCAGCGGAAGATCAGGCCTCCTGTGAGTTGTGATCAGATAACGCATCACACATAGTAACCCTAGACACAGGGGAAAGGGCTACATTTGTCCTGAGATCTCTGTTTGCACTACTGCGGCTTCATTGTTATGTAAGCAAGAATGATTGAAGTGTTAATCTGGAATGCATTTAGTAATGGAATTGGCTTACATGACTTGCATGGCTTACATATGTAGGTCATATGAGTGCAGAACAAAATTGGACAATGCTCCCGTTTCCTTTTAATCTCTGGCTATATTGTGAAAAGCGTAAATAAAAAACACAGTCTGAGGTTATTTTGAAACAGAATAACACGTGAATTTATTCAAGTCAAGTGCACAACGGAGACAGCTTCTAAACAAAAGCTCTCTAAACAATAAACATGGTATGCCATATATTTATACCCTAAATCCTAAAGCTCCATCCCTTTATGGGGGGGCTTGCACGTCACTAAACATTACCTCATTTTGTAATACATAACAATACTAAAGCTGATGTCATTTTGTAATACATAATAATATTGTATAACTGCCTGTCAGCTAGAAACCATTCTGGGGTTAAATGGGATGTGCCTATCCTACCACCTGGCATTTGTGTGAGAACTAGTTTCACTGCGAGAATCTAAGTTTATCTCACGAGTTCTCATAACCTTTAGCCTGTTTACACTTTCAATTTGGAAGCTGATTGGATGAGGAAGGGTCAATAAATTTAGCTAGGAGCGAAAAAATTCCATTCCTGTTTCACACATTTGTTTATACAGAAATGTAACACAGAAATTAAGACTCAGAGACAAGACAAGATGGCGGATTGAAATATTCACACAAAATGGCTTCATCCTAAATGCTGTTATGTTGTTATGCCAGACCCCCTAATATCTCATCTTTGTCAGTCCCTCCTCTGATTCTTTAAAACATTGTTTTTTTAGAATTATTGGTATGATGTTAGTCCAGAAACACGTTGGGAGGCACAAGGGTGCTCCATCATCTCATAATGCTGCTTGAGGGTATAGGACAGTGCACGAGGGTGCCTGCCAAATGTAGTCATAGTCTCGTAGTATGGCGTTATAGCCAAATTCTTTTCCAGAGTTAGAACATTGTACTTGGCATCTTCTTTCTTCAAGGGACTGCTGTAGATTGGTTCTGCAAACAATGGCATTATGTCTGCAGATGGGGTTGCATATTTGTGGATCATGCCTTTGACAAACGTAACACAAACATAGATGACAACGAGTATCACAATCATACACATTCAAAAATTTCGCTCCTAGTGATCCTACCAATCCAGTCAGCCCCAAAGGGTCCCAGTCTGTGTCACCTTCCTTCCTAAGTCTTTCTTGAATTTCTCCTATCTTATCTAACTCATGTTGTACCTTGCCACCCTGATCTTGGATGAAAACACAACATTGTTCTTTAATTAGGGCACATACACCTCCTTTTGATGCTAAAATGTAATCTAAAGCCATTCTGTTTTGTAAGGCCATAAGCCTGATCTGAACCTGTTCTTGGTTTAATGGTGAAATTAAAAACTGCAAAATTAAGGCCACATCCTTCCTGTAAATTGTTATCTGACTGAACATACATTTTTACACAGGTTTCATTGTTTGGTGGAGACACTTGACCCATAAATTGATTCTTGTTCCTAGTGTGTGATACAGTACACCCTTTAAAGAGGTTCCCTTAAAAAATGGAAAAATACAGAAATTATACACATAATACTAAAAACCTTATTTTATGCAAGCAACCTTTCTTTGGATATGCAGTTGCTAGATAAAGGATATGGCATCTATCTCTATCATCATATATTTTCAGCTATTACTGAGAATAGAAGGGGTTTGGTATCTGTGGAAGCGAAATGCATGATCCTCACCCCTGCACGCATTGTATACATCATTCACTCAGAATATCAGAACAGACAATGTCTGCGATGGTCAACATGGCTGACTTATGATCCTTTCCTTGTGGCTGACACACCCCCTGGGTGACCCCCTCCTCTCGGTGGAGGTGCAACACACTTCTGGATCAAAGTTTTGCTGCATATGACACATACATAGAGAGTGATGAGTACTTCCAAAACACATACAAGAGCTTTCACAAGCCACGCTTCCAGGAAACCAATCCTCCCATCAAGGCTCAATTGTACATACACCTTAAATTTCTAACTTAAACACACTCTAAAGAATAAAAATATTGAGTCTCTGAAAAATGAAATGTTCTGATAGAAATCAGGAATATTGAGTCTCTGAAAAAATAGAATGTTTTGAGTCTTTAAAAAAATGAAATATTCCTGATAAGATCAGGCCTCTGCCTGGTATCTTATTTTCCTCGTTGGTTAACGGTCAAAGTTTATGTCTCATCACAACGTTAACTTGATGCGGCTGTGCTTTAGGTGACTTTGGTCTTTGTTGGAGCTGGAATGAGCTTTACTGTACTTTGGGTCCAGGGAAAGAACTCTGCCACTTTAATTGCTGTATTGGTGGTTAGTATAGGCCTTTTCATCTGGGATGAAGAGCATGCTTGTTTAGGAACTACTTGACCTTTAACTCCGTCTCGTGTAGGTGCACTTTTATCATATCTTATGCCTAGAGAGACTCAAAAAATGTATTAGTGGCATACAATACTTATTAATTGTTTTATTACCAATAGATGGTCCTTAATTTGTTCATTTGAACTACTGATAGTCATAAGTCATCCCATAAGTGTCTCATAGGGAGATCATTTATACCTAAGAACAAATTCTTGTATCAATGTGTTTACTACTGTCTTAACATCCGCATATAGACAGAGGTATCTCCTATTAATGCTCCTCATATTTAAAACTAAGCAGCTAATGTGGACTTGACTATACTACAATCTAAGTTCCTAAGGCTTTGGGCCTCAGCCATTGTCAAACCAATTGCTTCCATAATCAACTCTATCCTGTCTACAGGCCATACCCCTAAGACCTGGAAAACTACCAGAGCTGTCCCAATCTTCAAAAGTGGGGACAAAAACAGTCTCAAACTACAGACCAATCTCTCTTCTCCCCATACACACTTGCTCTCATTCATGCCTCACTATCATCTCCTCCGATGCAAATGGTATCAACCTTTTCATAAAATACTAACTAACCTTAAAACTTGCCCCACAAATTAAGCATCCCAATAGCCTGCACTCATGGCTATTATTTCACACACAGTCACTCCTACCACACCCATTGTGGCCAAGCACTGCCATCTACAGCACTTATTCCCTCACCTGCTATCTCTGTAAATTCCCCTCAAACCTTAGATTGTAAGCTCTTAAGGGCAGGGATTTCCTTTCCTATTGTCTGATTTTGCTGCACTTATTATTCTATTATAATTCCCTCTACTGTATTCTTTGTGAAGTGCTGAGTACATTTTTGACGCTGTACATAAATTCATACACTACAATACACTACTATCCAATGTCATGGATAAAAATGTGTTCACTCCCAATTAAACAATTACTATACTAAGACAAATGCCCCTAGCCAATTCCAGTCAGGCCTCCACCCCAAACACTCCATTGTAACTATTCTGCTAAAAATATGAAATGCCTTGCATATAATATATACCCTGCTCACTTATGTAACTGTATTTGCAACTAGGTATCACCTGTCCTTTAACTCTATACCTAGAACATATCCAAAAACGAGAGGTGACTCCCAATGCACCACTTTGGCAAAACATTCTACAAATATTTTAACAATAACTACTGCTTATAATAAAATTGTACACCTATGGAAAAAATAAATGTTTAGAAGTTATAAAATACATCACATATTCATATAATAGTCAAATGCTTTTGTATAGGACTTCACACTAAATTTCTTGTAATATAATCTCTTTGCACAGTGCCGAACACACTGACAGCGTTATTTTTTAAAGACACTCAGAGAAAAATTTCAGAGCTTGTTTATCTTGGGCAATTTGCCAGCTCGGGCGTTTCGCCAAAAAAGACCTTGAAAGTGCAAAACAGATAACAAAACAATTTCTCCGTCTTCTAAATATTAATTACTGGATTGAAACTTCAGCTCAAAGTTAAAAATGGAGCTCTCTACACAGCAATAAAACCGAAAAAATGTATGGCCTCTCAAAAATAAAAATATGGCCTCTCAAAAATAAAAAATATGACCTTTCAAAAATAAAAATATGGCCTCTCAAAAATAAAAAATATGACCTTTCAAAAATAAAAATATGGCCTCTCAAAAAATAAAAATGGGACAATTAACTAAACTGAGGTTAGATCAACTTATGAACACACCCTATATAATTTAAACAATACGTGCAAGCTTAAAATCTCTCCAACATATCCTAATCCTATAGAAATGCAATTGACATGTTTTTACTGGTTTACACACAATACAGAAACCACAATACAGACACACAAAGAACATAGACACAAACTTCTCTCCTACACAGCGAATCAGCTTCTCATATAAATAACCTGCTTTTATTCTCTTTCTAGTTGCCATTAGAACAGAAGGAAAAAGAATATTTTCTGGTTCAAAAGACCTATTCGTGTGGCCAGTATGAACAAACCTTTTAAATTCCATTCTTTTTCTTCTACTCTCTCTCTTAGGGCTGCTCTGCAATTACTGGCAACATATCCTACCTTTTTACACTTATAACACTTTATGTCCCTTCCAAACAATATACACACAGTCTCTAATTTTATCCCAATTTCTGCATATAAACCTGTCATAAAAATAACCCTCAATATCTACTTCCTCAACAACACATATGCCTTAATTATCTATCGGCAAATTCACTTGCTATTTCTTTCCTATTCACTTTCTTTTTCACTTGTTATTATATTAACTTCTGTCCTGGCAATGGTAAAAATTAATGCAGCGGGACCCTTCTGTCCCTCAACATAATTCTTTTGACCCATATTAACGTAAGGTATGTTTCCCTGTGGGATTCAAAAACACACGAGACGGCGCTCCCTGAGCTTATCAATCCCACAGAAAAAGACCCCTCTTTCATTTAAACATCTGCGCAATTAGTTGATAATAGTACAAACAGTGCCATTGACTGGCCAACAAAATATATTTATATTGTCTCTTTTCGTTCTCTGTATTCATTTTTTATTATCTTTGTCTGCAGACACACAATCCTGTGAGAATTTTTGGTTTCCCATTATTCCCCTGTTACAGAAATCAAATTTAATTGACCTGTACAATACTTCTTCGGTTACAGAAATCAAATTTAATTGACCTGTACAATTTAGCGTTACAATAATCAACGCAAGCTGATTACGTACAATTCTTTTGGCATGTTATTGTTCTGAATAGTGTAAATATGCAAATAAGGACCTGTCACAAGACTGTTCCCCAATCACATTTTCTCACCATAACTATACCAAAAAAAACTTGAATCACTTCAGCGGGTCCAGCCCAGTCCTGATAAACCTTATACTTTTATAACATGGATACAGATAAGACTTTCTAACCAGATCTCCATGAATAACGCACTTACAGGTAGTATTCTTTATATTCATAGGCAATCCACCTCATTTCCATTAACTTTATTACTCTTTCGCTCTATCAGTTGGGCCATTATTATTATTTTTTCAACCCCAAGTAGTAGTGTGTGAAAGTTGCTCTAACTGCTGATAGGGTTGGAGGGATGAACCAAATCCTAACTATTTATTCATATAGTGTAAACAATGCTTTACATTCCAAACACTATACTAATACATTCAACAATGACATTTGTAAATGGTTTTATGTAATTACAAGATAAAGTGAAAATCTAACATTTTTGCCAATATTATTCTGTGACCACAACTTCCTCCCTGTTTTCCAGTTTGATTTAACTTCTCAGATTATTAATTGATTGCCAATACATGTCAATTGAATTTATGTTGGGGGATCGACAAATAAGAAAATAAGACCAAACAAAAAAACCTCATATTAAATTTACAAACAAGCAGAAAAAAATCCCAAGCCCATTAATAAAGCACTCAGTGTAATAAGATTTTACCTTATCGTCAAAATGTACTATTGGTCCAAGCTTTACTTGAGAAGCCTCTCCATAAATATAACTTGAGTGAGTGCTTAGGGTGAGACTTGACTTTTTGTTTACTTATATTCTTGAATGCCATGATTGAGAAGCAAGGTGACTGGTGCCTATTCTGTGAAAATGACACCCTCAAGTATTCCATCTGTAACATTACATCATTACAAATTCCCTATGTTTCCAGTCAAGCACAAAACCTACTGTTCTCTTCTCACAGCTCCAACTGGCATGGTCCTCAGTGTGCAAAATGTAGCAATGTGAGAGCAGGAGAATCCAGGAGCCCTATTGGCTGTAGTGTAGCAGGTGATCCACAGCCCAGGGGCCTGCTGGAACTGTAGTTCCCCTGCAGGGCTTATTGGTAATGGCCACTGCTGTTCCTGCTCATTGCGCAAGCATGCGCTTCTCCTAATGGCCGCCACAACCTGACCCGGTCTGCGCCAGTCCCAACATGGCCTCTGGAGTACCGGAGCGCTCCCTGCACTTTGCACCCACCTCTTGGCTCCTATCTGAGGTTTCCCCCGGAGCGTAGAGGTAAGTGGGGAACCAAGAGGGGTGCCCGGAGGGGAGACCTGGCCACATATATTATACACTGTTTGTGTCTATTTTTTCACATATTGCACATTGCACATAATCACGAGGACCAGTGCAAAGGAGTACTATTTCTTCAAACACGGCATAGAAATGAAAGCTGAATGCAAAAGAGTCAATGAGGTCACCCAGCAAGAGTGTATATAGATTGAAGACTAGTGGGCCTAAAATTGAGATATGAGGTTAACCTACTGAGTTCCATGGAGATCGAGAAGGAGTTGGCATAAAAGACAATGAAGGAACGGTGAGAGAGGTAGAAGAATCAGTAGAGGGCAGGGCAATAGATTCCAAGATAGATGAGAATGTAAGAGAAGAGGATGGTCAACAATTTTGAAACCTGATGGGAGGTCAAGAAGAATTAGAATGCAGTAAATTCCTAACAATTTGGTAATATAGAGGTGTGACAGGGTGAATGAACGTCCCCAGCCATATGCCTGGAAAACCTATGTTTAGGCTTGCAGTGCAGCAGTTACGAGGTTAAGTTGAAAAGGGCTGCTTAATTAGTCTGACCCCAGCTGCATAATCAAGGTGTTAAAACCCCACGCTGTACACACATGCAGGATAGCTGGTGAGGAGACAGGACTGAAAGTGCTGAAGAGATTACTGCTGTAAGGTCTGTGGTGCAAAGTACATGTGTGATGAACTGTCTGTCTCTTGCATACTAAAGAGAAGCTATTTTGTTCTGTCTGCTAAAAAGAAGCTATTTTGTTTTGTCTGCTGAAGAAGAAGCGATTTTCTTTTGTTTGCTGATGAGAAGATATTTGTTTTTGGTGTGCTATATGTTTTATGGCTCAAATAAATAAGCCTTATCCAAAGAACCCGCGTGTGTGGTTGCATGTACCCTGCAACACATGGTTTTAGAAGTGGGATTTTGAAAAGCCCCTGCAGTTAAAGGGCCACACACACACACAAGAATGAGAAAAATGGAAGAATTTTTTTTAAAAGTTTCTGTGCGAGCAGACCAGACAGCAGGGACAGTTAATGCAGGAGAAGGCCCGGCTACAAACAGAGAGAGATGAAAGACTATTGCAGCAGCAAACCCAGCTCCTAACCCAGCAGCAGGCAGCACAGGAGGAGCGGATGGCCAAGCTGCTGACCCAATTCCAGGGGTCTGCCAGTCCAGAACTTGCAAACAAACCCCCGGTACTCTTGAGAAAAATGGTTTCGAACGAGGATCCAGAGTCGTTTTTACTGACATTTGAAAGGGTTACCGAAGCTCAGGGCTGTGCTGCAGATCGCTGGGCCACTGCTTTGGCCCCGCTCCTCATTGGAGAATCCCAGGCCTCAAATCAGGGCCTCCCTGCAGATCAGGCAATGGACTACCGACAAGTAAAAGCCGCCATACTGGATCACTTAGGTCTGACCCCAGAGACCTACCGGCAGCAGTTCCGGAACATGAAGTACACAGCTAAGATGAGACCCCGGGTCCTCGCTCAGCGGTTATTGGACTTGTGTACATGCTGGATTAAACCCGAGGAGTGCACTAAGGAGGCAATTCTTGAGCAGGTGGTTTTGGAACAATTCCTAAAGTTAATACCACCTTTCACACGCTCATGGGTAAAATGCCACGCTGCTGAAACCCTAGCTTTGGCGGTCCGACTCGTGGAGAACTTCCTTGGGGCTGAGGAGCAGGTGAGTGTCCTGGACCCGACGGATCTGACTCCACCGCCACATGTGGATGCCCAAAGAGGGAGGTTGGATCAACTGGGAACCTAAGGTCCGTCCACATGCTACCGCCAACTCCAACGGAAGGAGCAGTCATTCCAGCAAGGGTGGAGTCCAAATGCTGGTCCCCACCGAGACCATCATCTACTTCCTGATGTCGGCTCATTGCAAAATGAGAGGAGCTTCCTAGGATGTCGCCCACAGGACCCACCAGATGCCTGGTCTCTAGTATCCGGTCCAGCAGAGCGCTATCTATGGCCCCCTCCTACGAGGGAACCCTCTCCATGTTCCGCCTGCGGAGAAAAAGGCCACAGGCATGTGGACTGTCCACGGATGGATTGTTCATTCGGCAGGACCATCACCTCTGCCTTCACGGGAGAAAACTACAAGCGCTGGCTACTTCCAGCCCAGGTTGGGGGAAAAAACGTCCAGGCCCTTGTAGATTCGGGCTCTGGGAAAACTCTGGTCTTCCAGGGACTACCGCCTAACGTGTGTTCTTTTGACTCTCCATGGAGCATAGAATGTATATACAGCGATGTAAGACGGTATCCGACAGCCAAAATCCGGCTACAGGTAAAGGGTCAGGAGGCCTACCTCGAAGTAGAAGTCGCTCATTGGCTCCCTGCCCCCATTGTGCTCGGCCGGGACAGGCCTTTCTTTTCAGACCTAATGGCCCAAGTCTCTCACGAGGAGCCTTATTCTGTGGCTCAGGAGAACCCTGGCAAACTGTTCTCCTTCTTGGCAGATCTTTTCCCCAGCCGACACCGGGTTCCAAAGACTCGGAAGCAAAGACGCTCCGACAAACAGGACTGGTTGCAGAAATCTGGGTCTCAAGATGACCATTCTAGTAGCCAGAGGTCACAAGTGATGGCTGGGGATGGCCAGAGGGAGGGGGATATGGGCCCTGGAGATTTACCAGACCTATACCTCCCTGACTTTCGCCAGAGGCAAAGGGAAGACCCAGTCCTTGCTAGACGTATGACAAGGTGGTAAAAATTGATGAGCAGATTTTAAATGCACAGGGGGTGATAGTATTTCCCCATTTTGAGTTTTCAAATGATATCCTGTATAGGGTGAATAGGCAGACACAAACAGGAGAGGTCACCAGACAGATATTGGTTCCCGAGGCTTTTGTTAAATCTGTGTTCACTCTAGCCCATACTGTCCCTTGGGGTGGTCACCTGGACAGGGATAAAACATTGGACCGTATTTCGTCCCGATTCTATTGGCCAGGGATGCATAGTGATATTGCTAAGTTATGTGCGGCATGTCCGGAGTGCCAGCTAACTAGTCCGAAGGTACAAAAACCAGCCCCTTTGGTTCCTCTACCCTTGCTGTCAGTTCCCTTTGAGAGGATTGGGGTAGACTTGGTAGGACCTCTAGAACCTTCTGCGAAAGGACACAGGTTTATTCTTGTAATAGTTGACTATGCAACAAGGAATCCTGAGGCGTTCCCCCTGAGAACAGCAACGGCGAAGCAAGAAGCCAAAAAGTTGTTGGAGCAGTTCTCACGGGTTGGACTTCCCCAGGTTATGTTGACAGACCAAGGTACAAATTTTATGGCTAAACTGATGCAGGATGTCTTAAAATTACTAGAGGTCAAGTTGATTCGGACATCGGTCTACCATCCACAGACTGACGGATTGGTGGAAAGATTTAACCGAACTCTAAAAGTGATGCTGAGGAAATTTGTAGATTCAGAGAAGAGAGCCTTGGATGAACTTCTCCCTTTTCTGCTGTTTGCAGTGCGGGAAGTTCCCCAGGCCTCCATGGGATTTTCTCCATTTGAACTGACGTATGGCCGCCAACCCCGGGGTATCCTAGCCCTCCTAAAAGAGTCCTGGGAGGAACAGCGGTCCCCTTCTAAGAATACCCTGCAATATGTACTAGACCTTAGGAAGCGCCTAGATGTGGTCGGCGATTTTGCTAGGGAGAATCTTAGATCAGCCCAGGACTGCCAGGAGTTGACATTACAATCAGAATGCTCGCATGAGAGTGTTTCACGGGAGACCAGGTGATGTTGTTTCCCAGTTGTGAGAGCAAACTCCTAGCCAAGTAGCAGGGCCCATTCGAAGTACTCCGTCGCATGGGTGATGTGGATTACGAGATCGCTCAACCATGGTCCAGGAAGGGTAAACAAATTTACCATGTGAACTTGCTGAAACCCTTCGAAGATGCAGCGGTCTCTATTTATCCACCCGGTGGAGGAGGAAACGGACTTGGGTCCTCAGCCCCCATGGGAGAACATCGTGGGTGACGATAAAATCCCAATGGATAAACAGTTGTCCTCTAAATAAAAAGGGGACTTGTTAGCAATAATTACACAATTCCATGATGTTTTTTCTGATTTGCCAGGGCAAACTAATTTAATTTCACATGTGATCGAGACAGCACCTGGGGTAAAAGTACGTTCCCGTCCTTATAGGTTGCCTGAGAGTCATAGGGCCCTGGTAGAGCAGGAGGTGCAAGAAATGTTACACTTAGGAGTGGTGTAGTCCACTAGTTATGGTCCCCAAACCCGATGGGAAGGTAAGATTTTGTGTGGACCTCCGAAAGGTCAATGCGGTATCCAAGTTTGACGCATATCCGATGCCAAGGGTGGACAAGTTAATTGACGCCCTTGGTAACACGGAATATATATCCACGCTGCCTTAACAAAAGGATACTGGCAAATACCCTTAGAGGAAAAGTCCAAGTGCAAAACAGCCTTTGCCACTCCCATGGGTTTGTACCAGTTTGTGACAATGCCATTTGGACTGCATGAAGCCCCAGCCACATTTCAGAGACTCATGGATAAGGTTCTGAGACCCCATAGGGCTTATGCCGCAGCCTACCTACACTGGCGACACACTTTATTCGAGCTCGGCTAGTCCCACGAATTCGGGTATACCCGGGTGTATTGAGGTTTGTGACTGTTTTCTGCCCGAGTGCATTGAGTTATTTTCCGGCAGGGATTGAAGCATTTTATTCCCGCTGGCTGCAATACTGCACCGTATATATATATATATACTGCATTACAATTCATGAATTTATGTCATCTGGTAGACACGCGAAGCATTGCAGCCTATTAAATCCTAATCATTATCATTTAACAGATCAGCCGCCCATCAGCCAGGCATGAACCCAGGCTGGGAAGGCAAATGCAACGGGGCTTGTCAGAGGTGAGGAGCGGCGCATTCCAGGTATCTGCCAGGTACATACCGGGTATTTGCTCGAATAAAGTGTGTCGGTGCAGTAGATGACATTGTCATTTATAGTAAACACTGGCGGGCCAATCTTAATAGGCTGAAAGCCGTCCTGAAATCTCTGAGAGGCAGGGCTCAAAGCCAAACCTAAGAAATGTGCCTTAGGTAAGGCGACAACCAAATACTTAGGGTATGCAGTGGGAGGTGGAAAAGTAAGGCCACTAGCCGACAAGGTAGTTGCCCTGAAAGAAGTTCCGACCCTCCAAACAAAAACGCAGGTACGCTCTCTGCTGGGTATAGCAGGGTACTACCGGCAGTTCATCCCCAACTACTCGGAAGCTGCCGCTCCAATAACGGACCTCACAAAAAAGTCCTCCCCTAAACAAGTGGTATGGTCAAGGGAGTGTCAGAGAGCCTTCGCGGACATAAAAGGTGTCTATCAGAGGGTCCCGTCCTTACAAGCCCAGACTTCAACAGGCCTTTTGTAGTGCAAACCGATGCATCAGATATAGGACTAGGGGCAGTGTTGTCACAACAATTTGAGGGAGTGGATTATCCAATCCTTTTTCTGAGTAGGAAATTGTTCCCGAGGGAAAAAAACTACTCAGTGATTTTGAAGGAATGCCTCGCTGTAAAGTGGGCAATCGTGGCTTTGAGGCATTACCTGGCAGGAGTCCATTTTACTCTATTGACGGACCATGCTCCATTAAAGTGGTTAAATAGCATGAAGGACTCCAATGCTAGATTGACCAGGTGGTATATGGCCCTCCAACCCTTCTCATTTGAGATTCAGCACAGGCCTGGAAAAGAAAATGCTAATGCTGATTTCTTATTTAGAGAAGGGGTGGAGAATCGGGCTTCAGCCGTGCGTGGCCCCAGCCACACACTAACAAGGGAAGGAATGTGACAGGGTGAATGAACGTCACCAGCCATATGCCTGGAAAACCTATGTTTAGGCTTGCAGTGCAGCAGTGACGAGGTTAAGTTGAGAAGGGCTGCTTAATTAGTCTGACCGCAGCTGCATAATCAAGGTGTTAAAACCCCAAGCTGTACACACATGCAGGAGAGCTGGTGAGGAGACAGGACTGAAAGTGCTGAAGAGATTACTGCTGTAAGGTCTGTGGTGAAAAAGTACAAGTGTGATGAACTGTCTGTCTCTTGCATACTAAAGAGAAGCTATTTTGTTCTGTCTGCTAAAAAGAAGCTATTTTGTTTTGTCTGCTGAAGAAGAAGCTATTTTCTTTTGTTTGCTGATGAGAAGCTATTTGTTTTTGGTGTGCTGTATGTTTTAAGGCTCAAATAAATAAGCCTTATTCAAATAACCCGCGTGTGTGGTTGCATGTACCCTGCAACAGGAGGTCATTAGCTATCTTGGTGAGTTTGATTTCTATTGAGTATTCTATGCAGAATCCTGAAAGGAAGTTAAGGGAGTTCAGAAAGTGCAGTATATACAATTATAGGCTAAAGCAGTAAAATTCCAGGATTTATTGAAAACCCTGCTCTCTGATTGGTTAAAAATCTGGGCATTATCCAAACAGTAATGCCCGGAATTTTAGCAGCTTGCAAAGTACAGTTTTCAATGTGTTTATTTTCAGCCAATCAGCTTTCAGAACAGCTGAGACAGGGCAAGGGATTGGTTAGAATGAAGTTACAGCTCTGAGACAGGGCAGGGGATTGGTCAGGAAGTATCAGCCACAGGTTGACTCCTCCTCCTCCTGAGCTGACTGAGATTTCTGAGCAGATTCGGATGAATTGGGGGAGGGGGGAGTCTGCAAAGAAGTAAGTGGCTGTCTGCAGTTTGTTTGTGGCTGCAGTTTGTGTGTGTGTGTCAGTAGCAGTGTGTGTGCTGTTGTGTTGTATATCTGTGTAGAGGTGCTGTGTGTGTGTGTGTGTGTGTGTGTGTGTGTGTGTGTGTGTGTGTGTGTGTGTGTGTGTGTGTGTGTGTGTGTGTGTGTGTGTGTGTGTGTGTGTGTGTGTGTGTGTGTGTGTGTGTGTGTGTGTGTGTGTGTGTGTGTGTGTGTGTGTGTGCAGAGCTGTGTGTGTGTACAGAGCTCCAGTGTGTGTGTGTGTGTCAGTGTCAGCAGCAGTGTTTATGGGTGTAGCATGTGTGTAGCAGCAGTTTGTGTGTGTGTGTGTGTGTTTAGAGGTGCTGTGTTGTGTGTGGAGGTGCTGTGTTGTGTGTAGAGGTGCAGTGATGTGTGTGTATGTTGTGTGTGTAGAAGTGCAGTGCTGTGTATAGAGGTGCAGTGTTGTGTGTGTGTGGGGGGGGGGGGTGTTGAGGTGCTGTGTTGTGCTATGTTGTGTGTAGAGGTGGGGGGGAGAGTGGAAAGTTTAGTAAGAGGCTACATTTTTTATTGTGGCTGCAGTGTGTGTGTGTGTGTTGTATGTGTAGCAGCAGTTTGTATGTGTCTAGAGCTGATGTGTGTATGTATAGAGCTATTGTGTGTTGTGTGTGTATAGAGCTCCAGTGTGTGTGTGTGTGTCAGTGTCAGCAGCAGTGTTTATGGGTGTAGCATATGTGTGTAGCAGCAGAGTTTGTGTGTGTAGAGCTGCTGTGTTGTGTGTGTAGAGTTGCTGTGTTGTGTGTGTGTAGAGCTGCTTTGTTATGTGTGTAGAGGTGCTGTGTTGTGTGTATAGAGGTGCTGTGTTGTGAATATAGAGGAGGTGTTGTGGGTCTAGAGCTCCAGTGTGTGTGTGTGTGTGTGTGTGTGAGGTGATTTCATGTATTTACATTTTATTTTAATAAAAAATCTATTTAACTATACAAAAGTGTCTATTATTTATGAAATAAGCCTACATTTAGCCTATAATAGTAATAATCCCCTCAGAACAGGGCATTACTGGCCAATAATGCCCTTGCTGGGTTAACGTCCCTCAGCTTCGCCTCGGGCCTTCAACTCTTCTTGCCAGGGCATTATTGGCCAGTAATGCCCTGTTCTACGGGGATTATTACTTAATTAAACTATTTGTTCCAAAAGAGGAAAAAAAGTGATATAGGTGCGTCTAGGGTGTTGTTCTTAACAATAAATCAAACAATAGCTTGCTTAAAAATAAATGGATATGTGCCATAACAAATATGTTAAATATATGTGAAGAGGGGTTCCATGGCAGAAGAGAGGACTCAAGAAGTACAGGGGGAATGGGGTTGAGGCCGCAAGTAGTGGAGATTGAGGAGAAGAGCAGCAGAAATACTTCTTCCTCTGTAACTGGAGACGAATGAAAGGCAGAACCAGGAGGATTAAGAAGTAGGGGTGTGTAGTGGATAGTGGGGATTTCACTGAGGATAGCTTGCACCTTGCACTTGAAATAATAATCAGCAAAAGTATTACAGTTAAATAGAAGAAGTGGAGCACGCTAAGGCGGGAGGTCAAAAAAGGGTGTGAAAAACAGAAGAGCTGCTGTGGGTTGTATTTGTACCTCTTCATAAGAGAGGTGAAGTAGCTCTATTTTGAAAGAAAAAAAGTTTGTGTGTGCCGAGCACGCGCATTTTAAGTGAAACTTATTTGTCTTTTGTCACTGTTTTATCACAGAAATTGTAAGTGTAATGGTTCTACGGGCCCCCATCCAATCTCACATTGGCCCCTGTGGTCTACTGGCCACATTACATGTCTGTATATACTATGGTGCACCTGCTGCCTTACAGGACTCCTGAGTCTCCCACTGAGTTGGTATAGGGATATCAGCATGACAGGCATCTGAGGTAGTGTGAACTGAGTCTTACTCACATCCGATGCAGAGCCTCCACCCATCAGGCTTCAATGGTTGTCTGACTCAATTACTGTCTTCTCCCGAGCTCGTCCGCCATTTTGTTTTCCCAGATCATCAGCGCTATAAGAGTGGGTTAAATCCTCCGGAGGTTTGAAGTCATCTCGAGTCGGGCAGACGGTGTATTTTCACGCTAAGACGTTGGAGAATACAAGGGCACATTTTCATAGAATGTTAGCAGTTAAATATATATTTATTTTAACTTGCATGTGAATACTATTAACATGCAATGATTACCTAAATTACCTACCAAACACACCCAAATACAATCTTTTGCAGCTAAGTGAATGTCAGCTTCTCAAAACATTGCAAGTATGTAATGTTGGACCATTACTGAACAGATGATTAATACATAAATATTATTTACATTATGCATTCATTCGGACTGTGAACATTTCCAAACCTTCACGTACAGTATACAAGGACATACTTGAATGTTTGGGAACAACAGGTCTTCATCATACATACAATATTCATTAGATAATCTGAAGTCAACAAAACAAGGCCAAAAACAGATTTACTTACTTATAACATTTATTCTTTTTTTTCCTTTTGAGTCACAGGCCTGCTTGTTGTCTCTTGGATTTTTCTTTTCCGTTTGGCTACAACTTTAAGCAAAACAGAACCAGTTTGACTGGCCTGTGGCACTTCACGGGCAGGGCTTGTGGCCTGTGGCACTTCACGGGCAGGGCTTGTGGCCTGTGACAGTTCACGGGCAGGGCTTGTGGCCTGTGACAGTTCACGGCCAGGGCTTGTGGCCTGTGACAGTTCACGGCCAGGGCTTGTGGGCTGTGACAGTTCACGGCCAGGGCTTGTGGCCTGTGACAGTTCACGGCCAGGGCTTGTGGCCTGTGACACTTGTGAACAAGTTGTTACACAGTGCACAACTGATGGTTGGTCCGTTTCATGTTTGTGTTTTTTAGTTTGTGTCCAAAAACTGGTCAGTAGTAACTGCTTGTGCATTTTTCTTTTTGGTCCCTCCTTTGTAGGTGTCAGCTCCAGATTTTCTACAGATGGCAGCGGTTGGATTTTGACAGGAACATGCACAGAACATTCAGCTACTGCACCGGTAACATCCTGATCTGGGGAATGAATATCAGATGCATGGGGTGAAAAATTACCAGCATCTAAAGATCCTTCCTCTGATGGGTTAAAGTTGAAATTATGTGCTGCTGTAGTAATTAGCTTTGGTTAGCTGAACAACTACTGCTTCTAATGTCGTGTTTAATTTTTGTATCTGTTTAGGAACTTCAATGAAGACTCTGTGGAGATGTGACAATTGTGATATTGTTTCTTCCTGCAGTGATATCATCCTTTCGTGCACAGACATCAGATCTGAATGGCGACGATTTTCTGCTTCAACAATTTTTTCTTCAGAAGCTGCTATTGCTGCGTATGTGTTACTTGCTGGACGAATGCCCTGTGTAACTCTTTCTATAGGAACCTCTTCATGGTCACTTGATTGCATTTCTGTCTCTTTGGCATCATCATGTTCTAAAAATAAATGAACACATGATGAAATGGCATGCTAATGTCTGCTGTTTTACTATGTAATTATACACTGTGTTAACAACTAACACCTAACATGTTTCCATACGTTTTATGACGTCACATTAAAATGTACCTTGACTTAAGAATAATGTTTGGACTCAGTGTGAAATAAGAATGAATGAAAGGTTGTCCAAACCTCACAACTCCTACATGATACTTTACATCACAAACACAATACATGTTCTCTTAAAAAGCTTCATTTTCAATTAAACTAAATGATCCAATTTAAATAACATGTCAAAAACAATTAATTAACATTACAACATAACATATTTAAATGAACATATTATATGTCCTGCACCTCATACACTCTGCTTCCAGGTGCGATGAGCTGCATGACCCCGGTGAAGACACTTGTTCAGTCTCAGGTGACACATGTCCTCCAGGAGCAACTATATAGAACAATAACATCAGTTGTTAATGGACATGTGTACATAATGAACATTGAATTAGTGTATCTTGAGTATTTATGGCTAACTATCAGCATCACTTCATGAATTGAAAATGGGTGTGGAAAACTGAACATTAATCGTTGTAATAACAATGTACATGCCAGTGTACTTTGGACTTTTTACTTCACTAACATACAACATACAATGTTTATGCAGTAATGTATTAGCAAAATATAATGAATATTGGACATAGCCTGCATAAGTTGTGCACTAATATCACAATAATAATGTACATCACTATCATGAGATCAACGTTGACAATGCTTATCATTAAGTAGGTAATATTGGAAAATGTATTGTTTTTCTTACAGGATATGTGTGCTACATTAATAGAAGCTGTTGCAGGCCTGAATATGGCTGCCACTCAACAACAGAAGACATGCAGTGTGTCGCTCACAGATGCTACGTGTGTGATAATGTGGTGTTGATCTAAGTTGAACAATAGATCTGAGTGAAGGAATGTGTAACGTACGCTTTGATACATAATGGTTCGGTGGGTGAATTTGTACATAGAGTTACCATTTCAAATGACTGTGATTAACTTCTGTTTAGCTTGTAAGGTTTTAAGAACTGTAGTACCTCCCCCAAAAACTAACATCACCCTGACCTTTCAATTAATTCAAGCAGCAGAAAATGGTGTCAACAAAGTTGACCCTAACATGACCCTGTTATTTGGCTGTGTGCACAACCCCAACCCCTAAGTTCACGTGTATGCTGTGATGACATATTAATTGCACCTGCTTGAACACAATGGTAGATGAGCTAAATAGTAGTTTGAAGTGTGCTACCTATGAACAAAATTACATAACATATGCAACGTGTGCCTCATTATGCTCTCTGTATATGAGATGAAGCAAAAAAGAACCTTTTTCTAAACAAAAGCAAATGTGTTAGTGCAAGTGATGTTTGTTGGCCGTTGCATGCAATATGTTCGATGCATGATTTGACAGAGGCAGTAATGTCGTGTTTGTAGGTGTTAAATACATTCAATATCAATGACTATTATATATATGTATGTACTGCAACAGTACATATTAATGTTAGCTGATTTGCATGTCTTAGACATGTGTGCAACCCTGTTGTTCCCCATATTTTGCCAGCATCAATTGCTTCCACTGCAGCAAAGGATTGTGGGAGATGACATGCAAATGAGCACGCAGTGCCACGTTATATATTATTTAGTGATTGTAGTAGGACAACGAAATATAAATATATATTGATAGATATATATATAGAGAGAGAGAGACATATATACATATATAGATGTAGGTATGACAGTAGGAAGGATCCGAAGATTCCAGCGGTGCACAGCTTAATGTAGGTATGGTTCTATTGGGAATAAAGTATAAATAGCAGCGTAAATATATAAAATAACTGTAACCTACGAAACGCCTAGTACAGTAACATTTCTCACCTGGTGGAAATTCTGAGGAATAAATTCCAATATCTCTGTCACCTGCCAAACCCTCAACGACGACGGGAAGTAATTTTTCCCGAAGCTGCTCCTCCAATGGAGTTAAGATGAGACGTTTTGCTAGCGGGCCACCTCCAGTGCCAGAAGCATGCAAGCGTTGTTGTTGTAATTTTTTTTTTAATTTTGCCCTAATATCGTCAAATCTCTTGCGACAATTATTCTTGTCCCTGATACGATTCCCACACGCATTCACACCAAGTAGTATTTCTCTCCACTTTTCTGTTTTGGATGCTGAACTTGTCCGCGCTTGAAATACATAAAAAATATATGACGTTAATTCTTACTAATACAATGAACCATTTCCTACAATGCTAGGTGTTCCAAGAGATACCAAACATGCTTGTTTAGGTGTAATATGTGTAGCCCATGAGCATTAACTTGTAAACATAGACATGTAATGAAGCTTGCATTAATATTGTATGAAGTTTGCACAAATTGAACAACTGAGTGTTCTTGTCGTTGTAAAGCATGATTAAAATATGTGTTTACAACAAAAGTTAATTTGCTACACATTATGGACCCATATTTGCATATTATGACACCTCATATGACCTACGATAACATGTATTTGAATAATGAATGCAAAGGTAGACTTACATACTAAATGGCCAAACATACAGTCGTAGTGCTCCAGAATCCCAGTGACAAGAGCTGTGTTTTCGTTGTCATTGAAGCGAGGATTACGTGGATGCTCCACACGTTTCTTCCGAGCACGTTTAGGCACAGCACTTGGCTGCTGCTGACTGGACTCTCCTTCTTCCAATGGAAGAGACTCCAAAAGCTGGCCACCAGCAAGCACGCCACCACCAGACACCCCATCAGCAACTGACCCACCAGCAGCACTCACACTCCCATCAACAGCACTCGCACTCCCAGCAACAGCACTCGCACTCCCAGCAACAGCACTCACACTCCCAGCAACAGCATTCGCACTCCCAGCAACATCACTCCCCTGAACCCTACGATCACTCCGACACGTACTCGCACGACTAGCACTACCACTCACACCAGCATCACTCTTCCCACGCTTTGCGGCCATACCTCTAGCACTCACAAGAGACAGAAAACAAATGTAAAGCCAATCACACGAAACACTTACACATACAAAACATGACAAAGATGTAAACAAAACAACAAAGGACAAAGCACTCACAATACACAACAACTCTCTCAGTCAATATGCAAATATTAAATCGCCCAGCTCTGTGCGTCTCTCTCTCTCTCACTCCCAACAACACAGAGAATGATTAACAGTACACGTTGCCTTTAAATAGGCCGCGCTATCCAAAACATGCTTGCTTCGCCTGATTCAGCAAGATGTTTAATTGGCGAACCTAACAGCACCCCGCCATGCACGCCGATACACCTGTGTGTGATCGGCAAATCATCGTGAGAGTGGGCGGAAATGTTTTCGCCTTGATTGGGAAGGGATTCGGCACTTACTGCATACGGAGAGGGAAAATCGCCACAATAATGCCAAATCGGTAAGCTTGGCCATTGCACATTTTCGGCGCTTACTGCATGAGGCCCTTTGTCACATACCCCCCTCCCCAGCTCACACCTACTGGAGTGAGCGGCCATGGATATATACGAGCATCCCATTTGAAATACTTGAGCTAACTCCCCAGTACAATATTAAGCATTCACTTGAAATAAATGTGAACCTTTTTCCTAAGGTTTCCATTTGACCATGTGCATTAATTACCGAAACTATGTTTCGTCATAATGTACTATTCTTGACCAACATATTTTTTTGTCTTTTAATAGGGAACCATTTTCAAAAATACTTTTCTAGCAACAACAATTTTCTATATATTACACACTACTTATGTTCCCTATACACACCAATACGCATTGATTTGAGTGTATTTATCCATAGGCATCTCTTAGTGGACGTTGTGACTCATTAGAAGCTGCCGTTGGCCATGAAACTACAGGTTAATGGTATTTGTGCTTCTAGTTTTTAACCCGTCGTGCTGATTCATTGGCCCTAACGAGGACCAAATACAACGAACCTATACCTGCTGTGCTGATTTACTAGCATATTATTTACAGTACCGACCAACTTTATTCTAACTTGGCTAGCTCCGCGAATTTCGGAATATCCCGGTGATGTGCGGTTTTGTGTCGTTTTCTCCCGGGGTGTATAGCGTTATTTTCGCGGCTGTGATATAAGCATTTTATTCCCGCTGGCTGCAATACTGCATTGCCGTGTAAAAACGCATGGGGGCGTTTGCGAGCTGTTGTCTTTGAAGCCGAGAAATTCGTGAATCGTAATTCAGTATATACTGTATATATACAGTATATACTGTATAACAACAACCCCTATAACCCCTAACATACACATACAGTACTGTATATGCACATCAATGATACTATAGGCCGTCCCCTGGTGAGATGTGTTTGCAGCAGAGAGAGAACCGCTGCTCTCTCTGCGCAAACATCGGCACATTAAAAATTATTTTAAATACATTTTTATTCATAGTGTAGATGTGCAGGGGGTCTCCGGAGCTGAACCGCGTTGGTTTCAGGTCCGGGGACCCCCTGCTTCCCGAGATACAGGCCCCTTTATGAGGTGCCGATATCCCTCTGCATTTAAAGGTCCCGATCACGTGACCGCGGCATGTAATCAAAGCAGAGGGATACCGGCACCCCCTAAAGGGGCCTGTATCTTGGAAAGCAGGGGGTCCCCGGACCTAAAACAAAAACATTTCTGCTCCGGAGACCCTCTGCACATGTACAGTATAAATAAAATACATATATAAATAAACACTCGTTCCTTACCGTTACGGCTATGTGCTATGGTAATGAAGCAGCATTTCTGTATTTTTAATAATATTGTACAGTGAGCAGGGGGTTCCCTGAGCCAGAAATTAATGCTCAGGGGACCCCCTGCTCCTGCACAATATTATTAAAAATACAGAAATGCTGCTTCATTACCATAGCTGATAGCCGCTAAGGCAATGAAGGGGTTAACCCACCGTGCCCGCTTTATTGTGGGTAGCGGGGGTGGGTGAAGGGGGTATTTGGCCCTTGGTGTGAGTTTAGGACTTGCGGGGGGGTTACGGGTGCACTTAACCCCTTCACAAACGTAGCAGTTAAAACCGCTATGGTCATGAAGGGGTTCACCCCTCCCGCTACCCCCCGCAAACCCTAAACAACCACTGTTGGGGCTAATACCCCCTTCACCCACCCCCGCTACCCACAATAAAAAAAACTCACACACAGCAGCCGCCCAAAAAATAAATAAATAAATCTAAATAAATAAATAAATAAATAAATACATTTAAAATACATTTTTATTCATAGTGTAGATGTGCAGGGGGTCTCCGGAGCTGAACCGCATTGGTTTCAGGTCCGGGGACCCCCTGCTCCCCGAGATACAGCCCCCTTTATGAGGTGCCGGTATCCCTCTGCATTTAAAGGTCCCGATCACGTGACCGCAGCATGTAAACCAAGCAGAGTGATACCGGCACCCCTTAAAGGGGCCTGTATCTCTGGGAGCAGGGGGTCCCGGACCTAAAACCACAGCGGTTCAGCTCCGGAAACCCTCTGCACATCTACAGTATGAATAAAACACACACATCAATAAAGAATCGTTCTTTACCTTTGCGGCTATGTGCTATGGTAATGAAGCAGCATTTCTGTATTTTTAATAATATTGTACAGCTATTATTCCATAGCTGATAGCCGCTAAGGCAATGAAGGGTTAAGGCAGAATAAACAATAAATACATTAAATACATATTTTTAATGTGTGTGTTAAACCTCCCTGCCTTGACTGTAATCTGTGTAAGACCCCCTCCCCCTACTGTGTGTGTTAAACTTCCCTGCCTTGACTAATCTATGTAAAAAACCCTCCCCCTATTGTGTCTGCTAAACTTCCCTGCTTTGACTAATCTGTGTAAGCCCCCCTCCCCCTATTGTGTCGGTTAAATCTCCCTGCCTGTGTTTAAAACATACAAAGTAATGTCCCCTAACCCTTTAATCACCATGTGCAAAATAACTATTATCCAGATATGGATAATAGATTAATTGCCCATTATTAAAAACATTAACTAGCATATTAAAATAAATAAAGTACTACTGACCTCATCAATACGAAGTGTCCGTCGCCAGAAACATCCTTGTCTTGCCCACAAAATACATAGCCAATACAAAGCCAATACATTGCAATTACATTCAGATATCAATTAACCCCTTAAACACCTTATCAGATAATAACCGCAAAGGTAATTAAGGGGTTAAGCCACACTGGCCCGATACCCACCCTTCACCCATGAATTTGTGCAGTGGCTTCATCATGCAACTATATATACAGTATATATATATATATATATATATATATATATATATATATATATATATATATATATATATATATATATATATATATATATATATATATATATACATATATATATATACAGTATACACACACACATGATGAACCAATATACAAATAAATGTAGAAGGGTTATCAAAACCATACTATCCTACAAATAACACTTCTCCATACAGACACACTACTGTACATTACAATGAATTTTCTTTAATAATTCTAACTGATCTTACAATCTAAATCACCAAATGCCAATGAAACACCTCACATTCCAATCAATACATTGCATTTACATTGTATAAATGATGCATAAAATCTATACACCATATACATTCTGCAAATGTATGTTAACAATATCATTGCAAGCTAAATACAAATACTGTACTCCAAACAAGTCAACTATTTTAACCAATCAAGTAAACAAAAATCAATTAGCAATCATTATTTACATCCCTAAACAATTGACAGTCCATCCTGAACAATGAAACAATTAACTAATTCACGCCTGGAGCAGAACAATTTAGCATGTGAAAAAATATAAGTACCAACCAGAATACAAACTTTAAAACCAAGGCTAGCCCTGACCTCCCTCAAACACACAATACAATATCAACAATTACATCTATCTAATTTTAAAATACTTTAAACTCACAATAAAGCATAGCAGCATAGACAAATTAATTTAAAACACATCAAATCAAGCTTTTAAAACAACATAATTTCTTCTAAAAAAAATTCACACACAGCTCAACACACAATTAATAAATAAATCTAATTAAATAAATACATGAATAGAAATAAATACATTTAAAATACATTTTTATTCATAGTGTAGATGTGCAGAGGGTCTCCGGAGCAGAAACATTTTGGTTTTAGGTCCTGCTTCCCAAGATACAGGCCCCTTTAGGGGGTGCCGGTATCCCTCTGCTTGGGTTACATGCCGCAGTCACGTGATCGGGACCTTTAAATGCAGAGGGATACCGGCACCTCTAAATGCAGAGGGATACCGGCACCTCATAAAGGGGGCTGTATCTCGGGAAGCAGGGGGTCCCCGGACCTGAAACCAACGCGGTTCAGCTCCGGAGACCCCCTGCACATCTACACTATGAATAAAAATGTATTTTAAATAATTTTTAATGTGCCGATGTTTGCGCAGAGAGAGCAGCGGTTCTCTCTCTGCTGCAAACACATCTCGCCCCCGCCGGCCTATAGTATCATTGATGTGCATACAGTATACAGTACTGTATGTGTACAGTACTGTATGTTAGGGGTTATAGGGGTTGTTGTTATACAGTATATATATATACATATATACTGTATATATATATATATACTGCATTACAATTCATGAATTTATGCCATCTGGCGGACACGCGAAGCAATGCAGCCTAGTCAATCCTGAACCATTATCAATTATACATCAACCGCGCGTCAGCCGGGCATGACCCCTGGCTGGGACCGCGGCATGCTCCGGGTGATCAGCGTGGCATTCCAGGAACATGCCAGGGACAAACCGGTGATTTGTTAGAATAAAGTGTGCCGCAGCTGTAGTGCTATCTCTAGGCCCCTACGGGGACCCAGCACGACGTGCTATCTATTCTAATTAACATTATACTCACCATTTATAGTCTGGCACATTTTATTTTAATATATATCAATAAATGATTTTAAACCATTCATATACCTACACATATAGGACCAGATTATTTTCTTTACACTGCAATATAGCTACTTAATATGGTACTCTCTTTACAGACATTGAGTGCATTACAGAGGGACTTATCTGAATGATAGTGTCTATACTTCATTCGGTGTCTTTTCTCTTTCCTACTGTTTAATCATTTGACCTTTTTGCACCGGTCTGTATTTATGACCGTTGGTCATATTAGGTAGAGCGGTTCACTCACTTCTTGCTTCCAAAAACCAAATATACTGATAGGACGTCCAATACTGAAATTCGCCGAAAATGCGACGTTTCCGAAAATGTGTCGGCCATTATAGAACTTAGTTTGTGGCGTTGGTTAGGCCATAAATTGCGGATGCTGACACATAGAATTCCAAAAATAACCCTAATGGCTGGACCTGGTCCGACATGGAAATGACCGAAGGGTGGCTTTAGGCTTACAACATTACTTTAAGCGAAAAGCTGAGGACCTTGTTATGCGCCCTTTCAACCTTAGCCGCAGAACATTTAATGAAGACTGGTTATACCATCTAACAACTCTAGCCAAAGACTGCAAACAATGGAGACAAATTTCCGTGGAAGTCGCCTATACCCACCCTGGGTAAAGAGGTGAAAAAAAAAAAAAAAAAACCCTGTATATTAATTTGTAGTCTTACAAACATTTCCAAAAAATACAACCTTGCAATATTGTTAAGGGCCGTCAACCTTGTATTCTAATTTATAGTCTATCCTACATTTTCAAAGAAGAAAAAAAATACAATATTGCAATATTTACAAAATGCTTATTCTAGAGGCATAATATAGCATACTGTATACTGTATTAGCGAATTACATTGCAAGGGTAAACTGTCTGTGACATAGTCGGCACGTGTAATCCAATTGGTATGTTCCAACATGTGATTTTGTTTTCTTTTTTATTGACTTCCAGTCTATTATATCCTCAGACTTCATTTTAACACTTTTTGTGTCTTGTACATTGTCAGACTGTCTTTTTAGTTTCTGACGAAACACCGGGGCCAGATTCTCTTTGTCTTTATATTGTGGCCCAGAATAGCGAGGCCAGCGTTGACCTTCGTCACGTTTGCTTTCCATTCTTTGAACCTTCTTGGTACTTCTTACTGCAATATCTTTTCTCAAGAACATCTTCACTCATCAGAGATTTGGGATTTTCCCTTTGGGGCAATTATATGGTACTTGAAGATGAAGCACCATTAAAATTGAGCATCTCAACCTTGATGGAGTTCTCACTTACTCTGGCTGTACCTTGTGGCATCTTTCCTTTGCAATCGGCAGACATGTAGTCTTGGGCTTCTCTTTCTTGAGGCATACATTTTTTCAGGCGGAAGTATCGCTGCATAACCAGTGATGCTTTTCTCATGGTTTGATAGTGAATACTGTTCTGTCTCATCCTAGTCAGAGACTGAATTTTTA
Source organism: Ascaphus truei (assembly GCF_040206685.1). Lineage (NCBI taxonomy): Eukaryota > Metazoa > Chordata > Amphibia > Anura > Ascaphidae > Ascaphus > Ascaphus truei. The sequence goes on from NC_134484.1 coordinate 126,676,849, forward strand.
TAGTGGCTCCTTTCATAATAAGGAACCTGTTTCGTACCATGTCGGCATGATAGAATGATTGAAGAACACAGACAGCTTTATTCCAGCGATTAAACTGATGAATTTTCATCCCTCTGTAGGCAGCCTGTAGGACAATAGTTTTTCTTTTTTCTTACACTTATTCCTTGGATAAGAGCTTTGCAGTGCTTCTGAATTATTTGAATGCTTTTCTCCCTTTTCAATACATTTAGTTCATCCGTGAGAGAATTCTGTTTCTTGCGAACATCTCGCAATTCTGTTCTCAGAGCATCCTTCATTACGTTTTGGAGCTATGTCAATTTCTTCGCTATGGTCCCAGCAGCTTGCCTTTCCCAGGTTTCTTTCTCCTGGGCATACTGACTGTTAGGAATGGAGCAGCGTCTCTGCTTCTCTAGCTCTTGCTTCAGTTTCTGGACTTTCTCGTGCTCCCTCTCATACACAGTCACCTGGTCTTTAAGCTCAGGCTTTAGTGATGCTCTGGTGATGCTCAGTGTGGCCTTCAGTACCTCCTGCTGCTCTGCTGGGACATGTTCTTCTTGCAACATTCACTCTGCATTCTATAGTTTTTCCTGTACTTCTAACTTTTCATGGGTCAGTTGTTTCTTCACTTTTTGTGTTTGGTGAAGCTTGGTATCCCCGCCATGTTAAAATCCATGTGGGATTTAAACAAAGCAGAGGAATTCCGGCACCCCATAATGGGGCCTGTATCTCGGAAAGTAGGGGGTCCCCGAGGTTGAAATCAACTTTGTTCAGCTTAAGAGACCCCCTGCTCACGCACACTATGAATAAAAATAAATTGTAAGCAGCTTCATTACCTTGCCGCTACCCAGTAAGGTAATGATTTTTCATTTGGGGGGGGGGGGACGGGGGCGGGTTATACTAGTGTGTGGGAGCAGGGGTTATCCTGAGTTGAACAAAGTTGATTTCAGCCTCGGGGACCCCATACCTCCCGAGATACAGGCCCTGTTATGGGTCACTCTGCTTTGTTTAGATCCCATGGTCACGTGGCCCACAGGATTTTAACATGGGGATACTGGCACCCCATACCAGGGCCTATATCTCGGAAAGTATGGGGTCCCTGGACCTGAAATCAATGCGGTTCAACTCCGGAGACCCCCTGCTATAATATTCTAGTGTTAGAATTTTAATAAAACCCCCGCAATTGCCTGTGAGAGGCGCGCAGTTAGAGTGACTGATTCAGCCTATCTCTTACTGCATGTCTATTACAGACAGGCAGACCCCGGTAGGATTCACACAGCAGGGACCCCTGCTGTGTTAATCCGATAGGCCATTAGTCTGCCATGGCAAAACTAGTGAGGATCACGGGCATATCTTGGGAATCTATTCTGAGATATTTTCGAATAACGACCGCTGCATTTGTATACAGAAGCATAGGCCTCTCTAATTGTTGCTGGCCAAATAACCTGGTCCCCCAGCTTAAATAACACACCTGTTTAGGGTTACTATATACTCAATAATGTTCACCATCTTTAGACACAGAACTTGTAACGGATCGGGGGACTCACAGTTCCCAGCGTGTCCCCGTCACCCCAGGTTCCACAGTGCCTAGTTCCTCCGCTCCCCTACGTCCCCGATCTCTACCACCCCCCCCTGAGCCATTCCTCCACGGCACGGTCCACACACCCAGGCTCACACTCTACTGGTCATACTAAGGTGGCCTACGTCTATGCCCTACTCACTGGCGACGCTCTCGCTTGGGCTTCTCCCCTCTGGGAACACAGACCAGATATAACCCAAGATTACTCCAAGTTCCGGCATGAGTTCCAACAGGTTTTTGACACACCAGCGCGTAGGGAGACTGCCGCTTTTTCCTTGTTTCATCTCTCTCAGGCTCGTAGGTCAGCTGCAAGATACGCGGTGGCGTTCCGCACCATCGCTGCAGAAACCCAGTGGAACGATGAAGCTCTCGCGGCGGCATACTGGCACGGTTTGTCTGAGTCTCTCAAAGATGACCTTGCAGCTCACGCCTGGACTTCATCCCTCGAGGAACTCATTGAACTCAGTATCCGGATGGATCAGCTTACTCAGGAACGACGCTACGAGCACCACCGTTCTCGTTCTCTCTCATCCTTGCCTGTTTCTCCTAGGTCTCCTCCTTTGGCCCTCCCTGCATTGGACGCCCCGGAACCGATGCAAATCGGTAGTCAACAACCTCGTGCCGTGCTCGCTGGCCTCGACACCACCTCAGCTTCCCATTCTGCTTTGCCGAAGGTATACCATGAATACTTAGATGTCTTCAATAAAACCCAGGCTGAGGTGTTACCCCCTCATCGCTCTTATGACTGTGCCATTGATTTGATTCCTGGAACCATACTTCCCAAGTCCAAGTCTTATCCCTTATCTGTGCCCGAGACAGAAGCGATGACGTCATACATCCAGGAGAATCTTAAGATGGGTTTCATCCGAAATACCACCTCGCCTGCCGGGGCAGACTTCTTCGTGAAAAAGAAGGATGGCTCCTTCAGACACTGTATCGACTTTCGTGGGCTTAACAAGATTACGGTAAAAAAAGTTACCCCCTTCCTTTGATTTCAGAACTATTCGACCGTCTACAAGGTGCCTCTATATTCTCCAAACTCGATTTAAAAGGAGCCTACAATCTTATTCGTATAAGGGAAGGGGACGAATGGAAAACCGCATTTAACATGCGTTCGGGACATAATGAGTATTTAGTGATGCCGTTCGGCCTTTGCAATGCCCCTGCTGTTTTCCAAGAGTTCATGAACGATATCTTCCAGGACATTTTGGGAACATTCGTCATCGTATATTTGGACGACATCCTCATTTTCTCCAAAAGCTTGGAGGAGCACATTCGCCATACCAAACTGGTACTCTCTCGGCTTTGTGCTAATCGCCTCTACGCAAAAATGGAGAAATGTCTGTTCCATCAATCTTCCACAGCCTTCTTAGGCTATATAATCTCTGACAAAGGCTTCACCATGGACCCTGAGAAATTGAAGTCTGTGCTCGACTGGCTGTTGCCAAACTCCCTCAAAGCCGTGCAGCGCTTCCTTGGCTTCGCTAATTACTACCGTAAATTCATCCGTAATTTCTCCACTATTGCTCTGCCTATCACTGCCTTGACCAAGAAAGATGCTGATCCGACTGTTTGGTCCCCCGAAGCCATTGCAGCATTCGACTTTCTCAAGAGAGCCTTTGTGTCTTCCCTCATCCTTCGGCATCCGGATACTTCCCTTCATTTTACTCTAGAAGTAGACGTCTCAGATGTGGGAGCCGGCGCAGTGCTTTCTCAGAGATCTTCCCCACAGGAAAAACTCTATCCTTGTGGATTCTTTTCCAGGAAGTTCTCTTCGGCCGAGAGAAATTATGATGTCGGAAAACGTGAGCTTCTGGCCATCAAGTTGGCCCTCCAAGAATGGAGACATCTCCTTGAAGGTACCAAGGAGCCAGTAGCCATCCTCACCGATCACAAAAACGTATTGTACATTGAGGAGCTCGTCGGTTAGAATCTCGTCAAGCTCATTGGGCTTTATTCTTTTCACGGTTCAATTACACAATTTCTTATATTCCTGGCACCAAGAATATCAAGGCCGACGCCTTGTCTCGTCAGTTCTCCATGGAGAACGAATCTAATAAATCTTCTGAGACGATTCTTCCCGCTAAGTATATTATTTCCGCCAACAGCTTTGATGTCTTGGATGAAATCAATAAAGCCCAGGCTCATATTCCTAGGAGATTTAAGGCGCCAGAAGGACGGTTTTACGCTGCCCGCATTTTCGCCACAAAATACTTCTGTGGGGAAATTTTTCTAGATCTGCTGGCCATCCAGGCTTCAAGAGGACGGTAGACCTGATCAAACGGACCTTTTGGTGGCCTAAGATGAAAAAATACATTTTTTACTTCACCAGAGCTTGTCCAGTCTGTGCCCAGAGCAAATCCGCCCGACACAAACTTTCTGGTCTCCTCATGCCTCTTCCTATTCCGGAACAACCTTGGAAACACTTCTCAATGGACTTTATTGTGGAACTTCCAAATTCTAAAGTGATGAATACGATAATTGTCGTAGTAGACAGGTTTTCCAAGCATATACAATTTATACCCCTCAAGGGTCTCCCCAATTCAGCCACCTTGGCCGATGTTTTTTCTAAGAAAATTTTCAGATTACACGGTGTTCCTATTTCGATTGTTTCGGACAGAGGTTCTCAATTCATTTCTAAGTTTTGACGAACTTTTTCTCAGAGACTTGGCATTTCCCTTCTATTTTCCTCGGGTTATTACCCATAAACCAACGGGCAGACGGAGAGAATGAATCAGACGCTGGAACAGTATCTCAGATGCTTCGTGTCTGAATCGCAGGACAATTGGGTGGACTTGTTACCCTGGGCTGAGTTTGCCATCAACTCATTAAAAACGAATCCACGCAAGAGTCGCCTTTTTTCATTAACTTTGGATTCCACCCCAGCAGTCTTCCCCTCTCCTCCCTCCCCTCTGGTGTTCCCGTAGCATATTCTCACATTTCCAGTCTTCAAAATTCTTGGAAAAAGATCTTAAAAGCTTTGCAAGGTTCCGTTCAAAGACAGAAAACGCAAGCTGATCGGCGACGTCAAGTGGGTCCAGTATTCAAACCTGGAGACAGAGTTTGGCTATCCTCCAAGAATATCAAGCTCAAGACTCCTGTCCAGAAACTGGCCCCGAGATTCTTGGGTCCTTTCAAGGTCCTCGAAAGGATCAACCCGGTCGCATACCGACTTGCACTTCCCCATACTATGAAAATCACTTCTGTTTTCCACGTGTCGCTCCTTAAACCCCTGATCCAAAATGCCCATTTTCCGGATCGCCCTCAGAGGCCTAACCCGGTCATCATACAAGGACAATAAGAATTCGAAGTCCAGTCCATACTCGATTCTCGTTGGTTCAGGGGCAGACTTCAGTTTCTCGTCCACTGGAAAGGATATGGCCCGGAGGAACGTTCCTGGATACCATCCCATCATATCCATGCCCCAGCACTCCTCAGACAGTTCCGTTGGAAGTTCCCTCATAGACCTTGGGAGGATCGTCCGGAGTCCGATACTCAAGGGGGGGATACTGTAACGGATCAGGGGACTTGCGGTTCCCAGCTCCCTTACATCCCCAATCTCTACCTCCCCCCTGAGCCGTTCCTCCATGGCACGGTCCGCACGCCCAGGCTCACACTCTGCAGACACGCGTGGTCCCCTCACCAAGCGCGCGCGTTTATGATCTCGGGTTCCCTAACGTGGGTCACGCATTCCTCGGCGTGCCTCTGTCATCCCTGTCCATTCCCTACCTGGTTCTTCCATTCCTCCTTCTTCCCCGTCTCCCCGGCGTGTAGTGTCACATTTCGGCATATACAGCGCTCTCCCCTCGCTCGGGATAATTAACTGCACTGCAGGGTATTTCAACTTCTTATCTTCTGTGCAATGCAGTACATCTCTCCCACACCATTCCTTTGAACGGGTGTCTGGTTTCAATCACATTCCTGCTTGACAGCAGGAATTTACTGCGCATGCGCCTGTAAATTCGCCCACCACTGCTTGCTTGAGTGAGTATAAAAATTTTTTTTTATTGTAATTTTTTTTTTCTCCACAAGCCTGCAAAAAACATCTTACTGTATTACGATATTCAATCTGTGCTGTACAGTAGCTTCTGTCTGCGACCCTGTGCGTTTGACTGCACATGGTTGATTTGTGTGCTTTTTACGTACTGTATTTGGGGGTGTATTATTATGATGAACTGCCTTTTGAAATTAAAGTATGTCTTTAGCTTTGAACTTCATGCAGCTGTCTTTAATTTTTGGAATCTTGCCATTGTGTTTTTAGTCCGTCCACAGCCGAGCTTCAAAGCCTCACTGCGCCTGCTTGTAATCCTTATTCAGATGGGAGCTATTTAGCTGCTTAGCTGCTTACTGCGCATGAGTCACCTAACCCCCCCTCTCCACAGAGTCATTCGACAGACACCTCCACAGAGTCATTCATTTTCTGAAGTTAGTCATTGTGTTTTTAATCCGTCCCTAGCCGAGCGTCAATCGCCTCACTGTGCCTGCGTGTACTCTAAGCCTCTTTGAGATGGGAGCTAGCTGCTTACTGCGCATGAGTCACCCAACCCCTGCGCATGAGTCACCCAAACCCCCCAGAGTCATTAATTTTCTGAATCTTGCCATTGTGTTCTTAATACTGTCACGACTGTGCTCGCCACAAACCTGGGTCGGACCGCGTGGCTGAGGTGGGGTTGTAAAAGCACCGACCTTAGACCGCGCAGGCTGATCCAGATTGCGCAGTTCGTAGTCGTACGTAGCAGGATCAGGATAGGAGAAGACAGCATCATCGGTGGACACGCCAGGATCAGGACTGGAGACATCAGGGTAAATGTTGTTCAAGCAGGAGTTCGGCAACAGGTAGTCAGGAGAGCCCGGCTTCAGCTTAGGAGCACGGGAGTGGCCTCTGTGCGTGCGGCAACCATGGCCCATGGTACTGGTCTCAGGAGGTGGTAGACAGACCAGAGTAGCACACCACCTAGCTTCACTGGTAAACCAGTGCTTCAGCGCAAGAGTTCTGAGCGGGCTGGGGAATCCTCTGTTTCAGCGCAGGAACCAGGACATGGCCTCTCTAGATTAGGGAAAGAGTAGGCCCAAGGAACCAGGAAGCTGAAGATACACAGGGAAACCTCCGCCTCAGTGCAGGAAACCAGGAACAGACCGCTGCATGAATATATCAGCCGGTCACAGGAAACAAGGAGCTGAAGTAACATGGAGAGTACTCAGCTTCAGCACAGGAAACAGGAACTGACCGCTGCATGAGACTAGCAGCCGGTCACAGGATTCAGGGAGCTGAAGACAACAAGGAGAGTACTCCGCTTCAGCACAGGAACAGACAGCTGCGTGACACTAGCAGCTGGTCTCAGGAACCAAGGAGACAGACAAGACAAGGCTTATGGCAGAACACAGACACATCCAGGAAGGACTTTGCTCGGCAGGGAGCATTGTGGGAAGGCAACACTTAAAGGTCAGAGAACCAATGGCAGAAGGGGCGTGTGGCAGTACTGCTTTGGTGAGTGAATTCAGGCTGCAGTAAATATCAGGGGAAGTGTTCTGGGACTGCACTTGTCTGCAAGGTAAGGCAAACAGTAAACCGAGGAGCGGATTCCTTACAAATACGTCCATAGCCGAGCTTCAAAGCCTCACTTCGACCCCCTTCCATCACCAAGCGCACCCCCTCCACCAGAAGATGTAGTGTACATGTATGCCGTTGAGGAGGACATGACAACCCCGTCAAGACCACGCCAGGAGACAACACGGCGACCAAGACTGGAGGAAAGCTTCCTCCCAGACAACCTACCATCGCCCGTCGCCTCAAGCACACCCGCTCCCAAAAGACCTACATTCGCTCGCATCGATACGGTGCCCGACATCACCCTGTGCGATCTGCCACCGGCGCTCAGGTAGAAGTATAGGGTGAAGAGTGCTGGTGCACCCCACAAGTATGCCTTGTTACTTTTTAAGCACCATGTTCCCTACTCGTTGTACTGCGTCTGGGCCTTCAAACTGAACTACGAAGGAAATCGCTTTAAAAAGGCGCTTCCTGCCAATTTATGAAAGAACATTCAGGATGAAATGCGGCGCTTTTATCCAATTACAGATCCTGTAATGAAAGGCGTTCGAGACTGCATTAATGGCGTTTTACGCCATGCAAGGAATCGGCCATGGATGGACAATGTGAAGGACTTTCTGTAAGACCATACTGTTGTGCTGAACTGTATTGTACTCTACATGATTTGACCTGCTGTACTTAAATAAAGGAGATGTTGTTGTGTGTTTTTTTACTTGTATTTATACAGAAATGTTTTAACTTGCTGTCCACACACATAGGACCTGCACAATTCCAGTCCCTGAGGGCTGCAAACAGGCATGGTTTTCAAGGTTTTCTTGAAAACCTGCCCTGTTTGCTGCCCTCGAGGACTGTAGTGGTGCAGGTCTGACTGAGAGTTTTGCACACCATCCTGTGTACTGTATATGTTTCTTTAATAAAGGAGATGTTTCGTTTGTATACTGTATTTTATGAATAAAGATTTTTTTTGTAATCACAGGTAAGACCATACCGTTGTGCTGAACTGTATTGTACTCTACATGTTTTGACCTGCTGTACTTAAATAAAGGAGATGTTGTTGTGTGTTTTTTTACTTGTATTTATACAGAAATGTTTTAACTTGCTGTCCACACACACAAGACCTGCACAATTCCAGCCCCTGGGGGCCGCAAACAGGCACGGTTTTCAAAGGTTACCCTGAAAACCCGCCCTGTTTGCTACCCTCAAGGACTGTACTTGTGCAGACTGTTTTGCACACCATGCCACTGTACAGTATATGTTTTGACTTGCCGTTCTTTAATAAAGGAGATGTTGCGTTTTGCTTATTTTATGAATAAAGAATTTGTTTTTAAAACATGCGACTGTAAACCATACTGACTGACATAAATGTTTTCACAAATGTAGCAGTAAACCATACACCTGTTGATGTTTTGAATTGCTGTGCACTTAAAATGTTTCTACATTGTACAGTATTTGTAAATAAATGTTTTTGTACTTACTCCACCAATAAAGAACATGTTGATTTGTTTTACATTATTCCATTTGCTCCTTTGCTACTGTAACAAAGTACAGTGTTTCTAGAATGTCGAGGCATACTGCACTCTATACGGTAGGCATGCTCAGTATAAGAGTATTAAAAAAAATAGAAGACACAAACTGTACTGTATGTACTGGCACTGGTACTGGTATACTGTAGAAGACACATAATGTATGTGATACATGTAGAATAAATGCATAGTTTTAATTTTTTCGGGTTTATTATACAGTATACTGTACTGTATATAAAAAAGTATTGTACAGTATACTGTACGGCCGGAAAACATTAGCATACTGTTTCAGGTACAGTATTACAGTATTCTATCCTAATCAATAGCTACGGCCGCTAAACTGTAGACTCCGGTACGTGGTTTTTTAAATCCGATTCAGCAGGCATTGTTACACAAAGCGATATTATCCATCGAAATCCCTCCATTAGCCGTTTTCTTTTCTGAGGAAAAACAAAAAGAAAGGTTTTACTGTAATGGTCAGCCCCCTAAAGAAGTTCCCAGCCAGTCCCACCAATAATTTTCTCGGGGGCGTCTCCTGTTCACATGCGCATGCGCCTACCGTCGATGTAATGACACGCATACTGTATGCATTTCAAGAAGGTTCCAATGCGCATGCGCCTAGCGTTCCACCAATACAGTAGTCCGGTATCTGCAGTACAGTACTGTAGAAGCCGCTCAGCCAATAATATTGCTTACAGGAGAATCGCTTGACTTTTGAATCGCATTGATATTGATACTGTATTGTCAAAATAAAAAAACACAGAAAATAATACGGCAACAATACTCACCATAGAATTTCCCATTCAGCTGGCACCGGCGCCAGTCCACTGCCAGTCCAGCGTTCTTGATCATCCACATCGATAGTTTGCAGCGGGACTAGTCCACCTGTAGTCAGCTGATGAGGCTGGAAATTGCATTGGTACATGCAAGCTTGATCGAAACTGCACGCGAAATCCGGCTCAGGCTCAAGGTTGTCACTGATGGCGGGACCGTCATTGGAAGCCGGTGCTGGTGCATTGCTTGGCAGCAACTGTCGTTTCTTAGTTGGTTTTAACACGACCCTTCGCCTTTTGCCATCATCATGATCATAGATACAGGAAAAAGCCATGATACACACCAATACCCTCCAACAAATTGTGGCTCAATATGATAAAAACAGGGATCGCTACATAACCTTTTCCTTATTGCACGCTTCCACGTATGAGGAGCTGGCGAAAATTTGTAAAAGTCATCGTTTTCGACAAAATACTGATAAATTTGAACAACTGTTGCCATCTTATCCTCTGTTGCATTAATCGCGGCCCATATTAAATATGCGTAACTTCTGTCAGGTTTTTGGAAAGCGGGCTGCACTTGAACACTCATGGCAGGCGGGTCTCTGGAGAATACTGTAACCGAAACTGGTCTTTGTCTTTCTTTAATATGAAAAGCCTAAATTGATACATTTTTGCAACCTCTTCCTTCAGTCTCAAGGCCAAGTTAAAATAGCACACTGTGGTATCTTTTTTAAACGAAACACCTGCAAGTCGACACATTACTGAAGCGCATGCGCATTACAATTCATGAATATCTGGCATCTGGCGGACACGCGAAGAATTGCAACCTATTAAATCCGAACCATTCTCAATACACGCATCAACCGCGCGCCACTCGCGCATGACCCGTGGCTGGGAACGCAAAATGAACGTGGCATGCGCCAGGTGAAGTGCGTCACATTCCAGGAAAAAGCCAGGGAAAAAAGGCGATGTGTTAGACTCAAATGTGTCGCAGCAGTATAATTAGGAGAGTAGGTGAGGGGAAATAGACCCATTTTAAATTGTGAAGTGAAACGATGAACGGAGCGCACAAGCCAAATGGAGCAGGAAGGACCCTAAGTCAAAAATGAATAAAAGGGCACTTTAATGTGTCATGAGACCCATCCAACGCGTTTCGAAAGTCACAGTGTTCTTTATCAAGGATAATAATAATAACAGTGTAACACCACCCATTAAATACCCTCTTACCTGTAAGCAATTTGCGCCAAAAACGGGATCGCGATGACGTCATGACGCAATGCGCGTTATTGCGCATGCGCAGAACGACACGGCGCCGTCTAAGGGCAAAATTGTCAATACAGGCAGGAGGAAGCCAAACAAGTAAGGGCAAATGCATACGGCAACTACAATAGGACAAAAAGGATCACAAAACCACAATATTAAAGATAACAACCAAAGAACTTCTATATCCCCAACAAAATAATAAGAAAAAAGCATAAATAACACTATAAAAATGCATATAGCCACAGGATTATATTAAAATGATAATATGTGAAAATAAAACTTAAAAACAAAGAAATATGATAACTATAATAAAGAACAAAAAATTATACTAACTTGACATATAATAACAAGGGAATAAGCATTAAGAATAAATGTAATAACTGAGAATAAGATCATATATTATGATAAACACAAAAAAATACACAATACAAGCAAAAAATGTTTATAAATATATATATAAATAAGAGGGGCAGCAGGAAAATTATTAAGAAAATGTTGGAAAAAATTGTAGAAAGAATATTTAGAAAAAAATTATTTAAAGAAAACATATAAAACAAAAAATAATGCTAATGAAAAAACAAAAACCTTTTGTAAATGAAAAAGGAGTATTTAATAATTGAAAAATTAGAAAATATATGATTGTATAATAAATGTGTCTACAGAAAATGGGCCAGTTGCCAATCAATATTTAAACCCATAGAGAAGCGCGTTTGAAGAATAAATATCCAGTACGCTTCCATACGATTCAATAAATTGATACTGTCACCTCCTCTAGGTCTATTATTAATTAATTCAATGCCCAGGAATGAAAAATTCCTGATACCCCTTGACCACATTCGGAGAAGTGTTTAGAAACAAGATGATTAGTATCATGCAATCTTATGTCTTAAATACTCTAATATCCTGACCTTAAGAGCTCTGATCGTTCTCCCCACGTATCTTTTGCTGCAGCCACATGTTATAAGATATACAACAAACTGGCTTTTACAATTTATAAAGTTGTTAATATAGAATTTCTTAATGTAACTATTTATCCTATCATCATGTGGATGTCGCAAATTATCCTGAAAAAAACTCTTGGCAGGTTTCATATGTTTGCAAACGCTACAAGAACCACATTTGAAAGAACCCCTGGTGATAAAAGAGGAATTATCAGTCCTAGGAGCAGTTATATCACTTGGGGAAATATATGAACCGACTGTTCTCGCCCTTTGGTACACAAATGTAGGACCAGAATCAATATATTTACTCAGCACAGGATCCATAGATAATACATTCCAATGTTTGGAAATAATAGATTTAATATTTCCACTTTGTTTATTAAGCTGTGAGATAAATAATGGACATTTATTATCGGATTTTATAGATCTATGTGTCCTGTGCATATTCATATGTGTCTCTGAATGTGTACCAAGGTGAGAATCTCCCGTATCCCTATGGGTTTAAATATTGATTGGCAACTGGCCCATTTTCTGTAGACACATTTATATATTTTTTCAGTATTATGTGAGCATTACAGTGTCTTTGTTTTTAATCCCATTGTTTTTACTGATAATAGGTGTTTATGTATGTCTATTATGTTTTATATATGTGGGTTATAAGTACTTGGTCCCTTTAATAGGATGACGTCCAATCTTGACTTTATTTAGGAGAATGGGAGGCCCTTGTCAATTAGGGAGGTGCCTGTTGTATGCGTCATTTCCTATATAAGATCCGGTACTATGTGGGGATCTTCACTCTTTGAAAAAGTCTATCTATAGACGAAACGCGTCAGAGTGGTGCTTTGTATGCTCACTGTGGAGTTTAAATAAAGTTTTTTATATTTTTTTCCAAGCGTTGGTTGTGTGGAGTGCTGTGACCACGGTTACCATTTCCTCCTCCTCACACATTGGTTTCAGATCCGGGGACCCCTACTTTACAAAATACAGGCCCCGTTATGGAGTGCCGGTTTCCCTCTGCTTGGAGATGCCCCGATCACGTGATCTGGACATTTAAATTCTGCAGGGAGATACCAGCACCCCATAACGGGGCCTGTATCTCATGAAGTAGGGGGTCCCCGAAGCTGAAACCGATGCGGTTCAGCTCAGGAGACCCCCTGCTCATCTACACTAGTCTCAAAACACATATATCAATAAACAATAATTCATTGCCTTAGCGGATAGCCGCTATGGTAATGAAGCTGCATTAATGTCATTTTTATTAATAGTGTGTGGGAGCAGGGGGTCTCCTGAGCTGATCTGCTTTGATTTATGGCTCAGGGACCCCCTGCTTCCTGAGTTACAGGCCCCTGTATTGGGCATCGGGTGCCAGTGACGCCACCATTTTTATAGCGTCCACGTCGCGTGTCGTGTGACATGTAAACATTGGGATACAGCACCCCATACCGGGGCCTGTAACTCGGGAAGCAGGGGGTCCCTGAGCCAGAAATCAAAGCGGTTCAGCTCAGGAGACCCCCTGCTCCCGCACACTATTAATAAAAATATATTAAAGTAGCTTCATTACCATAGCGGCTATCCGCTATCCATTGCCTTAGGGGTTAGCCGCTAAGGTAATGAAGTGGGCTGTAAATGCATTTTTCCTACCTCTGATTCATGCCGGGGAGCTCCGGTGCTGGTATTAATGGGTATCAGCTCCGGAGACCCCAGCATGAATCTGATACAGGAGAAAGGCCTGATTTTTTCTAAGTCACGTCTTGCCGTTCATCCCCAACTTCTTGCCAACTTTTTTTGTCGAGGTGATTTGGAGAGAAATTCTCCATTCTAGAGCGGCGATCAGCTGCGAGATGCTGATCGGGGCTACTAGAATACAGCGACTTTGAAAAGCTGGCGATGAACGGCGAGATAGGGCTTCTCGCCAAGCGGTTGGCAAATTTTATTTTACGACCAAAAAAAACGCTGAGTTTTCCTATTCTCGCCAGATTCTCGGTGCTTACCGAATAGCATTAGGCTTTTTTGGCGAGATAGGGCATTATCAGCGCTTACAGCATAGGCCCCTTTGTCTTTTAGAGGTCTTCCTAGTGCAACTTAATATAGAAGAGGCAGAGGTACTGTACATCTTGCAAAGCCACCTTTTGGAGACGCCAATGTAGCACAGTAGCTTTTAGAGGAAACTTTCTGACGTCCATTCCAGAGTGCAATATCGTATTTCCGGAAACCTCATCCTGGGATGTTGGTTTCTGGGGAAATAATACTGAAACCCCTCTTTTAAAGTATTTTTAACGCTACTTTGTGAATGCATTCTTTTACTTTCATATATTTGAAACAATTAAATAATCTCTACACTATGAAGGGTGTGCTGCTATCTTTCTTGAAAGCTTGCAATTATTTTGTAATGTCAATTAGTCATTAAAAGGTTTATCTTCAACCTACTCTTGTTTTTATTTTTACAATAAAACAGTCTAACAGTTGTTTTTATTTTTTTAGTGTACACTGCAATTCATGCAAAAAGATAAATCTTGAGTTAGTGTAATATACCAGTTTATAATAAGCATAGTCATTTTTATTTGGATTTCAAGTCAATAGAAAAACCACAAAACAATAGGAACTCTGTTTTGAAAGGATGTTTATCATATTGAACTGTTCTCTATCCATTATGTCTATTTGAAATTCTTTATTTGAATGCCATCTTCAAAATGGAATTTCAACTCTTTGAAATGATATACAGTACAGTATCTTTGAGACAGACATTTGTTTATCTGACACCAATTTCTGTTGATATAAAGCTTACATGAAAGTGGTTTTATTTGAAGTACATTGCAGACAGAAATCATACTGTAATATATTTCATGTTAAATACTCTTATTTAAAGGTTTCTAATAGATATGACAGTTTTTTTAATCAGAACTTGCTCTTTGATATCTGTGTTCAACTGATGCTTTCTGCAAATGTAATAATCCACTATTAGCAATGACAATCTGAACACCTTTAAGCTACTCATTGCTTGATAGGATGTTATTCTTCTGTCCCAGAAGAGTACAAACGGGTTATAGTGTATAGTGCATGTAAAATCAGACTATTAAAAGCAAGCCCTACAATCCTACTCACTAAAATATTTAGAAATGTTAATCTTCAGCAATTTCTTGTTGACCTTATTAATAGCCCTTGATATAGAATCAATTTGATTCCTGATCTTGCACTTGAGTATTTCCAGACTGATTTCCTAAAATCTGGTGATATCCATGCTCCATTAGCACAATCAGGGTCCGTGGGGCCTGCCTTGCCTTGGTTACATGTGATCTTTTGAGCTTTACAACTTAACAATGTCTTGTGGAATAGATTTAAATTAACTGGTTGTGTGAATGACCTAAATAATTACAAATACAGGCACAAGGCAGACAAGACAGAACATAAAAACCTACACGATTCTGGAAAGTTATTAGTAGTATTTTTGAGCATTCTGGATACTAGGAACCATCACATATCAAAATGCATGTTGTTATTTCGTCTAATCACACAACCATTGTCAGCACATTCAATTAATGCTTTGTGGGATGTGCTAGAGTTATTTAATTTATATCAAGACACAATTGTAACCATAATACTGAAACTCAGGTTGAGTTCACAATATCTGTACCACTCCTGTCTGTGCTCACCAATTGCAATGTAATCAAGTGTCTAAAGATGATATTCTAAGAAACCGAGGAGGAGAAAAAAATTAAGGAATGGAGAGGAGTAAAATAGATATACAGTAGGTTTATTTACAAGCCGGGTGCGTAGTAGCCAATAGGGTGTGGCAATTGGGAAGTCCAAGTTAATCCGATGTCATATACGGTACCCTTTGCCTCCAAGCTACTTGAGCGACTTGAATTCAACCACGTGACTCACTTTCTGTCCTCCATCTCCCTGCTTGACTCTTCACAATTTAGTATCCATCCTCTACACTCCAATGGACAGTACTAACAAAAGTGACCAATGACCAACTTACAGCTAAATCTAAGGGTAATTTCTCCATACTAATTCTTATGGATCTCTCTGCTGCCTTTGATACTGTTGGCCAACCCTTCTCCTAAAAACTATATCATATGTAGCGGTCATGTAAAATGCCTACAGTCATCTCTCCTGCTGGCAGCAAGGCCTGGTAAGTGTGGGCATGAAAGCAGTAATCATGGAGGTTTTCCCTCACACCCTGGTGGGGTGCCCTGTGTATGGATGGGACTGGTCACATGCCCTGACTCCATGGTTAGTGATGTCAGAGGTGTGTCAGCCTCAGAAGTTACATAAGGCACAGCACTGTGTCTAAAAGTTAGTTGCTGGAAAGTTCTACCAGAAGTCTGAGTTGAGGAAAGAGTTCGGCTAAGAGGAGTAGTTCAAGTTCTGCTAGAGTGTTAGTTATGTTATAGTAACTCCATGGGAGACTGTGTCCAGGGACCTGGCACAGGGCAGTGATTCCTGCGGGAATAGTGAATCCCTGATTTAGGTGACATACCTATCAAAGGGGAGCACGGGCGAGATGATCGGCTAAATACACCCCATTGTGGAGGGCAGCTATGCCCACCGTGACAATAAAGATGGAGCTGATCAGAGAAACCCCTGTGTGTGAGAGTCCAATGATTACACAGGAGGTTGCACCACCGAGGAGTTCCTCGTCAGGATCATCCCCATGCGGACGCAGGGACCCTGATGAGGTGGAGGCGCTGCACTGGAACTAGGTGAGACTCAGCACACTACCTCAGCTGCCTGTCTGGACGGGTTCTCCCCACACACCATCATGCGGGAGACTCAGGAGTCCTGTAGCCAACAGGTGCACCATCAGACACTACTACACTGTAATGGGGACCGGTTAGACCACAGGGGCCAATGTGAGATTGGGTGGGTCAGGCCGGTTCACAAAAACCGTTACATTTGGAGGTGAGCTGCTGAGATCAGATCTGTCATCAGGACAGGCTCTAGCTAGGCACACTGGGAAACAGGGATAGAGTCTGCTGCCACTCTGTGCTGCATAGGGACGGACCTAGGGGTGGTCAGGGGCTGACGGGATATTGTCAGTTCGCAGGGACAACCTAGGGGCCTGAAAGGAGTGAGGGGTTTGGAGCCGGGCTATAGCTGACCGAGTCACCTTGAGGCAGTGCTAGTTGGTAGGATGCCAGAAGGGATAGCCTGTTAACTTGGTCAGGAATCCTGGAGAGGGTCTGCGCTAGGCTGACCAAGAGAGGTAGACGCCCCAAGTACTGCATGGCAGAGCCAGAGTACCTAGCCCATTCCAGACACTCACCGTAGGGAGCACAGACTGGGAGGAAGGAGTCACAGCAGACACTGAGAGAGTGAGCCTAGCCTGAGGTAGTGCAATACTGGGTCACACCTAGATAAGGTACACATGTGGTGGTGCATCTGAAGCTAATCTTTATTGTACCGGTGTGGTGGCTGCCCCGCAGAGTGGAGCACCATGTACGATAATTGGTACGAGAGTGAGACAACCCAAAGAATGGAGGATCCGCGTGGTGCGGAGAACCCAAAATGGCGACCAGAGGCTGATGGGGAGGGCACCCGTGGCGTGCACCCCACTGAAGAGCAAACAGTCGCCGAGCTATCGTTAACCAGTCTGCTCTGGAGCGGAGCGAAGGCTGTGGCAGCCCCGTTTTTATCCTGCCTGGGACAGCGAGGGGCCACCCTTGAAGAGTGTGAGGAAATTGTAATAATTGGGGGAGAACGCCGTGAGGAGAGCAAACAGACTGACTTTTTGGGCTTAAAAGCCAACCAAAATGGCGGTTCCCGCTTGCTAGGGACACCGCATGGGACAGTCACAGAAAATGTTGCTGGTGCAGGACTTGCAAAAAGCTGGCCGGGAATGGCGCGAACAGCAGAGCCCCGCCCTGATGGGGGGCATGGCGCGAAAGCTATGGCTGCGCCTGCATGGACAGTGACTCACTCAACCCCTGTGCTGAGTCAACCGCTTAGTCTATGGGACCCTCCCCTGATTTCTACCAGGGGGAGTGACTTTCAACTATGGCCTGTGGGAATGCACCCACTGGGCCCAGGGACTGATATCCAGACGGCGCCACTACAGAAAGTAGTTCCGGCCGTGGAGGAGCCGTGCAAAAAGGATGGTTATCTTGCACGGAGGGCGGCTGCCAGGAGAAGGCGGGAACTAGCCGCGGGAAAAGACCCCCACCCTTGTGGGGAAATTGGCGCGAAAACGCTAACCGCGCCCACCAGGACTGAGAGAGGTGCGGCCTTAATTAAGGGGCATGATATTCCCCTGTGGGACCCGCCCATTATTGCAACCCCTGGGGGCGGGTTCCAGCTCTGTCAGAGAAGGGAGGAGCCGAAGCAGGGAGTGGCGGATCCAGCAACTTCCACCAGTCAGTTGAGAGGAACCACTGAGAAGGAGGGACCTGTACAGGAAGTGGCTCCTGTGAAAAGAATGGCCTGCTCCTCCACTGTGGGCATGATGGTCTCCACCCAGCCCTACTCAGTACCCGGCGGGTTGCTAGTAGTGAGGGTGGCAAACACCGAGACGGTGGTCGGGCTCTGCCTACAATGTGGGCTGCCCGGAGGCACGGTCAACACGGCGGCACGTTGCCCTCATTGCGGGACTTTATACCTGTGGCCTATGCCCACATTTATTCCAATTCAGCCTGCTGACCCCCCGGTGGACATGGCAAGGCGCTCCGCCGAGTCCACGGGCGCGCTATGGATCAACCGCGCGAGTCCAGGAGACAAGGGACTGGAGCCGGTCAAGTCGGCTGGGTCAGTGGCGATCGAAGCGGTTGAAGCACCCCCCGCAATCGGGGAAAAGAGACTTTCACTCCGCTCGGAGACCCCTAAGTCAGGGAAAGGGGATTACTCGGACCAGGACCTCCGTGAGCTGGCAGTGTTAAAGGCGGAGTCAAAAAGGCCTACCGGAAGGACGACACCCCGTGGGGTGAGTGGTGGCCTTGAGAACAGGGCGTCCCCCGCAGATCGGCGCGCCGACAGACGGAGTCCCGCCATCCCAGGACCTGATCTAGGAGACGGGAGAGAGACGCCTATACCCCTGCGGATGGGTAAGCCAAGCAGCCCTATTACTTACTTGGTTACAGCAGACGGCGAAGCGCTGGAAGGGCCGCGCCAGGCCCCGAGCGCACGTGGAGTGGCGGCATCACTTCCGGCGGTGACGGCGGAGCAACCGGATGTCGTCGTGGAAGAAGAGATCCCGCATGGGGGTCCCACGCAAGATGGCGACGCTTCCGGTTCCGGGGAAGACATCGCTTCCGGTGGTGACGGCGGAACCCATGGAGAAGTTGCAGCGACGCTTCGGCGATTGGGGGAAGGTCCCCAATCACCTCAACGGCTCAGAAGCTGGACGGGCGATCTGAGGACTGAGGAGGGTGATGTATCATCCTTTGAATTATCTACGGACAGCCAGGAACGGGTCGCAGCCCCGTGGCAATCGCTACCCCTTCCGTATGCCCGACCCCATGCCCTAGCTAAAGCCCCTACCCCTGTCACACGGTCCCCGGGTTCCCCACCTAGCCTGGAATCAGTGGACATTCCCTCAGAAGAAGAGGGGAGACGGACTGGGGAAAGACAGCGCAGTGGCGCTACGGAAGGCATCTCCAGGGGAGGGGGAGAATTGAGAGCGGCTGCGGAAGGCCGGTGGTTGCCCCCTGCAGTTCCGGCACCGGTAAAAAAGGCCCCGGGGTCGTCTAGGTGGTCTGTACCGCGATCTGAGCGGTCATCAGGGGTATTTTCCATGGACGATGATAGGGACTCAGGAGGGTCAAACAGATTCCGGGAGAACCGGTGGTGGGCCCCATTATTTGAAGGGTACTCAGCCTGGATGGACCGCACTCGGTTCCTCATCCGGCGAGAGGATGTAGTGGACTATTGGTGGGCTGTGGGAGAGTTTACCCCAGAACAGAGGGACAGAGAGCTGCAGGAGCGATGGCTGCAGATTGAGAATAGGGAAATAGAGCCTATGGGTCCTAGCATACTATCAGACCCCGTGGATCCTGATGAGCCCCTATCATGGGTGTTGCCTGGGAGGGCAGGTAAGGCTGACCTGACTAGAATTAGTAGGGCCGAGAGATCCATAATGGCTCGGTATAAATCTTCCCACGGGTTGGAGTACCCGTATGTCCCTGAGCCTCTCATGGATGAGATAGAGGACAACCGGGATAGGTGGCTTAGGGAGGCCATAGAAATGCACCTAATGGGGAGAGGGAGTTCCGTGATAGGGAAGAAGGCCGAGGAACGGATAGATCATTTAATCCGCATATGGGCCATTGGGAGAAATATCTATAAACACAGAGTAACATATAGACCAGAGAGGGGATTACCCAGGCATTTCTCAGTAACAGTTCTGGATATGGGGGGTAGAGAAGTAAAGAAACCGGACCCCTATCACTATTTTTAGGTGGTACTGTGCATCACGCGGGTCTGTGGCTGCTGGTCAGGGCGGGCTTGGCGGATGACTGTATTCATGTGTACTGCATTATGAGGAAATTTGTGTGATGTTAATTATGTTTTCCGTTACAGTGCTTCCTGGAAAGAGGTATACAAATTTAGGTCCCAGCGAGGTCGATGGGATTCACCAGGGGGAGAATGTAGCGGTCATGTAAAATGCCTACAGTCATCTCTCCTGCTGGCAGCAAGGCCTGGTAAGTGTGGGCATGCCAGCAGTAATCATGGAGGTTTTCCCTCACACCCTGGTGGGGTGCCCTGTGTATGGATGGGACTGGTCACATGCCCTGACTCCATGGTTAGTGATGTCAGAGGTGTGTCAGCCTCAGAAGTTACATAAGGCACAGCACTGTGTCTAAAAGTTAGTTGCTGGAAAGTTCTACCAGAAGTCTGAGTTGAGGAAGGAGTTCGGCTAAGAGGAGTAGTTCAAGTTCTGCTAGAGTGTTAGTTATGTTATAGTAACTCCATGGGAGACTGTGTCCAGGGACCTGGCACAGGGCAGTGATTCCTGCGGGAATAGTGAATCCCTGATTTAGGTGACATACCTATCAAAGGGGAGCACGGGCGAGATGATCGGCTAAATACACCCCATTGTGGAGGGCAGCTATGCCCACCGTGACAATAAAGATGGAGCTGATCAGAGAAACCCCTGTGTGTGAGAGTCCAATGATTACACAGAAGGTTGCACCACCGAGGAGTTCCTCGTCAGGATAATCCCCATGCGGACGCAGGGACCCTGATGAGGTGGAGGCGCTGCACTGGAACTAGGTGAGACTCAGCACACTACCTCAGCTGCCTGTCTGGACGGGTTCTCCCCACACACCATCATGCGGGAGACTCAGGAGTCCTGTAGCCAACAGGTGCACCATCAGACACTACTACACTGTTATGGGGACCGGTTAGACCACAGGGGCCAATGTGAGATTGGGTGGGTCAGGCCGGTTCACAAAAACCGTTACACATATATATCATATATCATATACTGTACCTCTTTGACCCATGTGCTGTGTTAATTCCTCCAAGATTATGGTTCTGTTGATATACAGTATTTATTAAGGCTTTTATGATACGTGCACAAACTAGTATTTTTTCATATGATTTTACAAGGAGTGCCATTGTTTATGTAATGTTTCCCCATCCAATCATAGATAGGGCCATTACAGGGTGTGTGGTGCATATACCTGCTGGCAACAGGAGGGCTGAGTCATCCGCCGATGGTAGTTGGGACACAGGAAGAGGCTTCTGGGGTTCATACCCCACATATCTCTTTAGCAGTGCAGCGCCTCCATCTGCCGTAGACTCCAGGAACTGAATGTGATCTTCCACGGTAGAACTTATACCTCTCCCCCCCAGTTAGGTCACGCACCAGGCAGAAGGTATATTGCAAACAGGAACGGGTTTATTACTATACTCTGCAGTAACAGGAACAAGGCAAGATCTGCCCTTATACAGTCTCTCAGGATTCACCGGATGATAATCCCTGGACTGCCACTACAGGCCAAGGACACCCGCAGCCATCTTAGCTATTCCCCACATCCCTAGCGGAGGCAGACTTATGGTCCAGACTCACTCTTCCCTGGAGGGAAGAGCACATGGGAAGGCCCCAATCTCAGGCTCCCAGTGTGACCTGCATTCCTCAGAGGGGAAGGAATACCACTAACTTTAGGACAGTCCTGCCCTTAAGTATAGCCAGGAGGCGAGCACCACGTTGTCCCAGCTACAACAGGATGTACCACCCCCTGCTGTCACTCAAGTGCAGTACCAAAGGTGAGAGGGAAAACCCCATACCAACTACTGGCAACCTGATAGTACCAGAGTTTACTGCCAACCCTAGGGGGATAGGTACCTGATCATTTCTGTGTTATCAGCAAAGATCAGCAAGGCCGGTCCTGGCTCATGCGCCTCTGAGAACAACGGTGCCTCATCACCCCAGGCAGTCACCTTACCCGACATCTCTTGGACTAGCTCCAGTTCGCCGACCGTAGCCTCCATAGTTGAGGTTGTTGGGTTAGCAGCTGTATCGGCCATCCAAGTATTGAGGTCAGTCACATCTTTCTGGGTGAACTCTCCAACCTTGGCGGGACATGCCATTCTAGCTCATATAACTCACGTGGCGGATTCCAAGGCAAGGGAACCTCCATTTTGGGCACAATTCCTTCACAGACCACGCAGTTACAGCAATTCCGACAGGAATCCGTTCCTTGTGGTTTCTCACAGCACATAGATTAGCAGTCTACCAAGAGTAGGTTGTACCCCAGGCTACCAAAGCTCCATCTCGATACGCTGCACACGATTTTAGTCCATTGCAAGCTCTCTGTGGCTCCATAGTCTGGATACTGGATAGTAGTAGTAGCTTCTTCCCTATGCAGTACTCTTACGCCGCCCTGATGGCTGCCAGTACTGCAGACCCTTCCTTCAGTGGCTCCTGGGGCTTCCAGGTACACCCCCCATCTAGGCATCTCGACAACCCGCCTTAGGGCAACTTAGAACAGCAATAGCCTTCTTGTATCCAGACCATTCACCCGATAGGGCAGTCTAGGTCATTCTTTGCGAAGTTACGATGGTACGAGGTACATCATCCCCCTGACTACACCTACAGGTGCGCCGACGAGTATTCTAAAACTTGCTTTAAACTTGCCTTGGAAAATCTGGGGCTATCACCAACATGACTCAGGTACATGCTGGGTACATGCTGCAACATTTCAGTGACATTTCTGCAGAGACTAATGGCCCATCAAATTAACACAGTAGGGGTCCCTGGTAGTCCCATTCAGTTTGAATGGGACTACCAGGGACCCCCACTGTTAATCCGATGGGCCATAAGTCTGTCTGCAGAAATGTCACTGAAATGTTGCAGCATGTACATGGGTCTTGTTGTTGATTTCCCCAGATTGGTTTTTGAATACTCATCGGCACTGCTGTATGCTCCCTCCTGCTTTCAGCACTTTCTCTGGAAGCGTATCTTGTTACTTCCAGATTTGTTTAGCTTAAAGCCTGATCTCAGCAGTACCTCCAAATGTAACAGTGTTTCCCCCACCCAATCGCAGATAGGCACCATTATAGGGTGTGTGGTGCATATTCCTGCAGGCAACAGGAGGGCTGAGTTGTCCACCGATGGCAGTGGGGAAACAGGAACAGGCTTCTGGGATCCATACCCCACATATCTCCTTAGCAGTGCAGCGCCTCAATCTGCCGTAGACTCCAGGAACTGAAGGTGATCTCCCACGGTAGAACTTATTACCTCCCCCCCCAGTTAGGTCACGCACCAGGCAGGTATATTGCAAACAGGAACGGGTTTATTATTACAGATGCAGTGGCCATTATTCGAACACTTCACACGTTGTATACCTCGGAATACCCACATCATGGTACGTGATTTTTTCCAACCATACTACCTTTAGAAGCGAGAGCAGGCAAGTGCAGAAAATGGCATTTTAGTATTCTGGTTTTTAAACACCTGAACCAGACACAGTAGCAAAGAAATGTATACAGTTCATTCATTTCATTGCATTTAATTGCACACAATCCTGGACATTCAAACAAAGCAACTGCGATAAACACGTGTGCCTGGGGCGATTGGCCGCATTAATGCCACGTGGAGTACAGCAGCGCACACGAAAACGGCTCCTTGATTTGTTCGAATAACAGCCACTGCATCTGTATACTCTGCAGTAACAGGAACAAGGCAAGATCTGCCCTTATACAGTCTCTCAGGATTCACAGAATGATGGTCCCTGGACTGCCACTACAGGCCAAGAGCACCCGCAGCCATCCTAGCTATTCCCCAAATCCTTAGTGGAGGCAGTGGTATGGTCCAGACTCACTCTTCCCCGGAGGGAAGAGCACATGGGAAGACCCCAATCTCAGGCTCCCAGTTGTGTGACCTGCCTTCCTCAGAGGGGAAGGAGCACCACTAACTTTAGGTCGGTCCTGCCTTTACATACAGCAAGGAGGCAGCTACAACAGGATGTACCACCCCCTGCTGTCACTCAAGTACAGTACAAAGGAAGAGGAAAACCCCATACTAACTACTGGCAACCTGATAGTACCAGAGTTTACTGCCAGTCCTAGGGCAGAATAGTAGCCATACCCAACCATGGCTACACTTACTTTAGATGGTATGTACGTATGTATATCTTTATTTATATAGCACCATCCAGGTACAGCAGTAATACACGTGATATAATATTATAAAACATAATGGGAATAAGCGCTTCGACATAAATAGGAAAAGGAATCCCTGCCCCGAAGAGTTTACAATCTAAGTGCTAAGTGGGGAGAACCTACAGAAACAGTAGAAAGGTGGGTAAGAGCATCTTCAAAAGGTCATGGTCAGTGCATGAGATGTATAGTATCATCCAGCGGAGGTACCATATGCTTTGTTAAAGAGTTGTGTTTTAAGAATGTAGAAATAAGGCAGGGACTAGGTTTGGGAGAAATATCTCCAGAAGCAAGGAGGAGAAGCATGGAAAGAAAGGAAATGTCTGACGAGGATATGCTGGGGTGTGTTTTAGTGCAGGGTGTATTACGGAGTAAAGACAAAGGGTGCAGAGCGGAAAGGAGTTCATGTGAACTGAGAAGTGGAGAAGGAACGAGAGATGGAGATATATGAATGGAATTAGAAGAATAATGAGGATGGTCGAAAGAAAAGTTTAGTTTGAAAATAAGTTAGGTTAGAGCTAACATAAATAGTAGGGAGGAATGGTAGTGGTAGTAGTGCAAGTTTAGAGTACAGGGCATTGAAAATTAAGCTAGGATGAGGACAAAGTGCAACATGTGCTAAATCCAATATATAAATGGTGGTGCTGTGGAGTGAAGAGTGCTGTGTCGTCTTGCATCAGATAGAACATGTCCTTTCCAGCACAGTTAAAATCCAAAATCCAGGCCCAGAAGGTGTGCAACTATCCACTTATTATTGCACTTCTATTGAAATCCCTGTTAAACTCCACAAACGTGTGTGTGTGTGTGCGTGCGTGCGTGCGTGCGTGTGTGTGTGTGTGTGTGTGTATACCTCAGCACATATGAATATTCTTCATTTCTTTTTGTAATTTATTTCTATAATTAATCACAAATACACATTTAATTATATATATATATATATATATATATGGGGAAGAAACGACCTAGGCGCAAATAAGCCAGGGAAGAAACAAAGAGAAAAATATCATAGGGCAGTATGTCTATAATTTTCAGATTAAGGGTGGTAAGATATGCACTTACACTTAATTCAACAAATTAAAGCATTTAATCCTCAATGGGACTCAGGAACTCAGCCTCTGGTTGTCTTTATGATGTCTGTGTGTCTCATGCACTTCACTTGCACAGATTACTCCAGAAAGCTGCTGCAGAATCACCGTCCATCTGCTGCTAGACGATACCTTTACAAGGGATGAAACTCACCGGGAGGGTGGGAGGTGAGGGGGGGGGTGGAAAGGGACAATAGAACAAGGAATAGTGTAAAACCTTTTATTAAAATCTATCTAAAAAATAACAAACAGTATTCCACTCACATGCTGTGAAATAAAATCTGGCAGTTGAGAGTTTGAATGAGTCTCTCACACTCGTATCTGTCTCTCTCCGGTTCTCTGCACTGCTGCTGTACTGGATCACTTCCGCGTCATGTGCTCCGGCTCTGACTCTCGTGAGACTCCGTCTTCCAATGACGTCAGTGCGCTGCCTCTGCTCCGGTACACAAGACCTGTCCACAGCGCGTCTCAAACTGCTCTGATTAGCCCCTGAGGAAGCCCTAGTGGAGAAACGCGTAGGGCAGACGTTTGCGGACAGAGCAGTTTGAGACGCAGTTTGAGAGTGGAATACTGTTTGTTATTTTTTAGATAGATTTTAATAAAAGGTTTTACACTATTCCTTGTTCTATTGTCCCTTTCCACTCCCCCCCCTCTCCTCCCCCCCTCCCGGTGAGTTTCATCCCTTGTAAAGGTATCGTCTAGCAGCAGATGGACGGTGATTCTGCAGCAGCTTTCTGGAGTAATCTGTGCAAGTGAAGTGCATGAGACACACAGACATCACAAAGACAACCAGAGGCTGAGTTCCTGAGTCCCAATGAGGATTAAATGCTTTAATTTGCTGAATTAAGTGTAAGTGCATATTTTACCACCCTTAATCTGAAAATTATAGACATACTGCCCTATGATATTTTTCTCTTTGTTTCTTCCCTGGCTTATTTGCGCCTAGGTCGTTTCTTCCTTGTATTATCCATTGCGGCAAGTGTGGAGCCGCAGACCTAATTGGCAGCATACGAGTAGGGTCAGATTCTAAGGTATACACCTCTTGATTGACTGATTGGCCAGGTGTAGTTGTTATAACAATTGCATCTAACTAAGTGTTTGGAATTTGCACTGTTTGTATCTTGTTTTTATATATATATATATATATATATATATATATATATATATATTGAGGCAAAAAGTGACACTGTGTGCTCATTTGCATGTCATTTCCCAGAATCACTTGCTGCAGTGGAAGTGCTGTATGCTGGGTGATAATGGGGAAAGGCAGGGTTGCAGACCTGCCTAAGACATGCAGATGAGCATACAGCTATATTTGCATATTTGCTTTCCTGTGGAGGGTTTTTGTCACTTTTTTTACTCACCATAACTTAACTCAGTATTATGGTTTAGCCTATCCCATAGCCTCTCTTGCATTCCCAGTAAAATCAACCCCACACTGATGAGACCCATCAAGGTCGAAACAGCTGTCTGTGGGTGGTTTTCTGGGTATGCACCTTTACCCTGGCTGTGCTCAAAGCTGTGACCATGCAGCAAGCTTAAGCCTATAGGGAGCCATTTTAAAAATGGTTATTGAGGCAAAAAGTGACACAGTGTGCTCATTTGCATGTCATTTCCCAGAATCCCTTGCTGCAGTGGAAGTGCTGTATGCTGGGTGATAATGGGGAAAGGCGGGGTTGCAGACCTGCCTAAGACATGCAGATGAGCATACAGCTATATTTGCATATATATATATATATATATATATATATATATATATATATATATATATATATATATATTATATATATATATAGCAGAAAATAGCCGTGTTATATATATAAAACAAAACACAAAAAAGCGCCAGTTCCGTATGTAAAATGTAGAGTGGATTTTATTATTCTAATAACCAGAGTAGTCCTAAGGACCAATGCTAGACTGGTGTGATAAAAAGCAATCAGTATGCAATAAAAGTAATCAGAAGTAATATCAAGTGACATGTATGAGTATGTGAAACAGAATGAATGAGGAGGCAGAGCAGAGAGGAAAAACACTAATGGAATAAATGGTTAATGGTAGTCCGTATGACAAACAACAGCCGGAAATCAATAGTCACCAAATGAAGTGTAGTCCTTCTCAGATGTATTTTGGTGCAATGTTAACAGACCTAGTAGAGCACGGAATAGTTCTTATCAACGTGCGGTCTGATTCCGCTGTGGTACAGTGATCAAATAACAGATTCCTCATATAGCATGACCAGACTAAGCCAAATTCCAAACCTCATAGAGTGGTAATGACTACCTCTTCGTCAGACCCCGCTCAGGTCCCAGATGTCCGTCTCCTTGACCGTCTCCAACGTATGCTGTAATCTCCGGATCCAGAGCTGTGATCTGTACTCTGTTCTCCTCCGTGTCAGACCTCGCTTGGGCGCCAGACATGTGTTTCCAGCGTTCCCCTCCATTCTTCCGTTCTTCCGAGAAGCGTACCGTGGTGGGCAAACCATTCAGATAATCAAAAAAGTGTATTAGTTCATCTACAGTGCCCTCTCATAAAAAGAACACATCATCGATGTATCTGCAATAAAAACACGTGTTTGTAATGTGTGGTGGAAAAAATTAATCTCTCCTCAAAGTCCATCATAAAAAGATTTGCATTTGAGGGAGCAACATTGCTTTACACTGAGTCATTGTAACGTGGACAGTGAGAGGAGAGAAGATCTGGACAGTGTGAGCCTAAAAGGAGGGATAAGCAAGAGAGGGAGGAATAGGAAGGGTTTGGTAACGGCAGAGAGAGAGGAGAGCAGGAGCCCCACACCTCCACCCCTGCCATCAGGGCGCGGAGTGTGGGAGAAAGAAAGGCCACAATAAGAGAGGGCAGCTTCCAGAGCAGAGTCAGGCTGAGTGAGCCAGGTATCAGTTATAGCAAATAGGAGCAGAGAGTGATAGAGAAAGAAGTCATGCACAGAGAGGAACTTGTTAGAAAGGTAGGGTGCATTCCAAAGAGCACAGGAGAAAGGGAGAGAGGAGGGAGGGTGACAGGGGATGGGTATGAGGTTGGAGGAGTTGACACCAGGAGTAGAGGTTGCATTTGGCAGGTGAGGACGAGAGAATGTAGGAATAAGGCAGGGACCAGGATTGGGAGAGATATCGTCAGAAGCAAGGAGGAGAAGCATGAATAGAAAGAGAATGTGAGTATGATTTGTAGGGGTGTGATTTAGTGCAGGCAATATATATGCAGTGTGAGAGGGCGCAGGCAAGAAAGGAGTTCATGTGAACTCAGAAGTGGTGAAGAAAGGAGAGATGGAGATATATGAATAGAGTTAGAGACATAATGAGCCTGGTAGAAGGAAGTGTATAATTTGAGAAGAAGTGAGGCCACAGCAAAAATAAATGGGAAAGGCAGCATCACAGCAATAGTATAATTCTGGGAAGTGCAGTTTGGGATTGATAATATCCTCCTTTCCAGCGTTGTTCAAATATACTGGCGACACACTTTATTCGAGCTCGGCTAGTCCCACGAATTCGGGTATACCCGGGTGTATTGAGGTTTGTGACTGTTTTCTGCCCGAGTGCATTGGGTTATTTTCCAGGCAGGGATTGAAGCATTTTATTCCCGCTGGCTGCAATACTGCACAGTATATATATATATACTGCATTACAATTCATGAATTTATGCCATCTGGTAGACACGCGAAGCATTGCAGCCTATTAAATCCTAATCATTATCATTTAACAGATCAGCCGCCCGTCAGCCAGGCATGAACCCAGGCTGGGAAGGCAAACGCAACGGGGCTTGTCAGAGGTGAGGAGCGGCGCATTCCAGGTATCTGCCAGGTACATACTGGGTATTTGCTCGAATAAAGTGTGTCGGTGCAGTACAGGAATCAGGGCCAATAGGTGTTGTCCACTTCTTCACTTCTTTTGAACTTCCTTTTAAACTTGTTGTCCAGTCCTGCCACTTACAATGTGCCACTTGGACATGTGCTGCAGGCATGGATGATGAGACCGAAGAACTGGTGGCGTTCTTGGATTTCCCCTTGTTCCTCCTTGTTTTGCGTCTCGCATTTTTGTGGAGCCGGTTTTGCCTTTCCCTAAAAAAGAACCTCCAGGGGCATGTGCTTGTGCTTGTAATCTATCTGTCAATGAACCTGTGTCGGAATCACTAGAGGGCGCTGCCTCTCTTCTATTAGAGGGTTTTGGTCTTGAAAATTCTGACAACTTTCTTGTTTCTTCCAAAGATAAACCGAGTTCTCTTTATAATCATTAATACATTTCTTACATTTTTTTAAGTGGATCAAGTCCTTTTTGAATTTCTGTAATGTGGTTTTCAATTCCTCTAATGATTGCACTGTGACATCATTTTGATGGGTATGCTCTATAATGACTTAAATTTTAAGAATGTTATGTCTAATTTTGCTTACCTGAAAACAAACTTACTCTATTACCAAAAGGATTAAATCTAAAGAGACTTTATTTAGGCTTTTGTGTGGGGAGGTGTGGGTGGGTGGGTGGGTCAGTGTTCAGTTTGTGGGGAGGTGTGGGTGGGTGGGTGGGTCAGTGTTCAGTTTGTGGGGAGGTGTGGGTGGGTGGGTCAGTGTGTGGGGAGGTGTTTCAGTGTGTGGGGAGGTGTTTCAGTGTGTGGGGAGGTGTGGGTGGGTGGGTGGGTCAGTGTGTCAGTGTGTGGGGAGGTGTTTCAGTGTGTGGGGAGGTGTGGGTGGGTGGGTCAGTGTGTGGGGAGGTGTATGGGTCAGTGTGTGGGGAGGTGTGGGTGGGTGGGTCAGTGTGTGGGGAGGTGTGTGTTGGGTCAGTGTGTGGGGAGGTGTTTCAGTGTGTGGGGAGGTGTTTCAGTGTGTGGGGAGGTGTTTCAGTGTGTGGGGAGGTGTGGGTGGGTGGGTGTTTTGGTGGGTGGGTCAGTGTGTGGGGAGGTGTGGGTGGGTGTTTGGGTCAGTGTGTGGGGAGGTGTGGGTGGGTTGGTGTGTGGGTCAGTGTGTGGGGAGGTGTGTTGGGTCAGTGTGTGGGGAGGGGTGTGTGGGGAGGGGTGGGTGGGTGGGTCAGTGTGTGGGGAGGTGTGGGTGGGTGGGTTCAGTGTGTGGGGAGGTGTTTTAGTGTGTGGGGAGGTGTGGGTTGGGTCAGTCAGTGGGTGGGGAGGTGTGGGTTCAGTCAGTGGATGGGGAGGTGTTCAGTCAGTGGGTGGGGAGGTGTGGGTGGGTGGGTTTGTGGGTGGTCAGTGGGTGGGGAGTGGGGGTGGGTGGGTCAGTCAGTGGGTGGGGAGGTATCTCAGTCAGTGGGTGGGGAGGTGTGGGTGGGTGGGTAGGTCAGTCAGTGGGTGGGGAGGTGTTCAGTCAGTGGGTGGGGAGGTGTGGGTGGCTGGTTGGGTCAGTCAGTGGGTGGGGAGGTGTGGGTGGGTGGGTCAGTCAGTGTGTGGGGAGATGTGGGTGGGTGGGTCAGTCAGTGTGTGGGGAGGTGGGGGTGGGTGGGTCAGTCAGTGTGTGGGGAGGGGTGGGTGGGTGGGTCAGTCAGTGTGTGGGGAGGTGTGGGTGGGTGGGTCAGTCAGTGTGTGGGGAGGTGTGGGTGGGTGGGTCAGTCAGTGTGTGGGGAGGTGTGGGTGGGTGGGTCAGTCATTGTGTGGGGAGGTGTGGGTGGGTGGGTGGGTGGGTCAGTCAGTGTGTGTGGAGGTGTGGGTGTGTGGGGAGGCGTGGGTGTGTGGGGAGGTGTGGGTGTGGGTGGGTCAATCAGTTTGTGGGGAGGTGTGGGTGGGTGGGTCAGTCAGTGTGTGGGGTGGTGTCGGTGGGTCGGTCAGTCAGTGTGTGGGGAGGTGTGGGTGGGTGGGCCAGTCAGTGTGTGGGGAGGTGTGTGTGGGTGGGTCAGTCAGTGTGTGGGTGGGTCAGTCAGTGTGTATGGGTGGGTGGGTCAGTGTGTGGGTGGGTGGGTCAGTGTGTGGGTGGGTGTGTGGGTCAGTGTGTTGGTCAGTGTGTGGGTGTGGGTGTTGGGTCAGTGTGTGTTGGGTCAGTGTGTGGGGAGGTGTGGGTGTGTGGGGAGGTGTGGGTGGGTGTGTGGGGAGGTGTGGGGGGGTGTGTGGGGAGGTGTGGGTTGGTGGGTGGGTCAGTGTTCAGTTTGTGGGGAGGTGTGGGTGGGTGGGTGGGTGGGTGGCTCAGTGTTCAGTTTGTGGGGAGGTGTTCAGTGTGTGGGGAGGTGTGGGTGGGTGGGAGGGTCAGTGTGTGGGGAGGTGTTTCAGTGTGTGGCGAGGTGTGGGTGGGTCAGTGTGTCAGTGTGTGGGGAGGTGTTTCAGTGTGTGGGGAGGTGTGGGTGGGTGGGTGGGTGTCTCAGTGTGTGGGGAGGTGTGGGTGGGTGGGTGGCACAGTGTGTGGAGAGGTGTGGGTGGGTGGGTGGGTCAGTGTCTGGGGAGGTGTGTGGGTAAGTGGGTCAGTGTGTGGGGAGGTGTGTTCAGTGTGTGGGGAGGTGTGATCAGTGTGTGGGGAGGTGTGGGTGGGTGGGTGGTGGGTCAGTGTGTGGGGAGGTGTGGGTGGGTGGGTGGGTGGGTCAGTGTGTGGGGAGGTGTGGGTGGGTGGGGAGGTCTGTGTGGGGATGTGTGTTCCGTGTGTGGGGAGGTGTTTCAGTGTGTGGGGAGGTGTGGGTGGGTGGGTCAGTGTGTGGGGAGGTGTGTGGGGGGGGGCAGTCAGTGTGTATGTGTGTGTGTCCTGCTGCAGCCAGGGGCGGGGTGTAAAATTGGGCACCACTTCTCCCCCTCCCCTTCTGCGCCCCCCCCTTCACAAATCCTGCGCACCCCCCCCCCCACCACAAATTCTGTGCACACCTTTCCCCCCCCCCCCACGGGGTACATGCGCGCCGCCCGGGTCACCCTTTCTTCCAGGAGCCGGCGCCGAGCCCCTGTGCCGCGCGTGTGTTGCGCCGTATGTCACCGCTTCCTGCGAGCGCAGGGGGCCCGTGAACGCGTGTGGGGGGAACGACGCCGCTGCCAGCCGCTTCTGCGCATGTGTGGCGTCCGGCAGCGGCGCCATCACAACTGCGCATGTGCGGCATGGCAGCAGCCATCAGGCATATGTCACGGTGTGGGGCTCGGGGGGGCTCGGGGGGGTGAGGGGGGGTGAGGGGGGGTGAGGGGGGTGGGGCTCGGGGAGGGGCTGGGGGGATGCGGTGGCGATTAGGAGCGGCGCCGCCGCCGCAACATGTGACAGGGGCGGTGTGAGCGGAGTGGCGTCCATTACGTGACGTCACTTCCGTTTCACATTTTGCCCCACATCATACAGTTTTATCCCATCAGAGGTGCCACTAAAGAAGTTTCACTTCAAAAATCCCACAAAAGGAGAAATATAAGCACACCTGTACTGATAGGTAGTAATAACAAATTTACTGATGCTGATCTTATTAGCCACTAAGTAAAATATGTTGTTATGGTAATCAAAGGGTACTAGCAGTAACAACAGGAAAGTCATTGTGAGAAAGAGTGAGGCTGTCTGCTGCACCATATATTCAATACACATACATAATTACCGGTGCACTTGTGATGAAAGATGTCCTGATGGAAATCCAAGTAGTATACCTAAACAAGAATATCACAAGGCACTGTGGATTTTTTCAAATGCTGTTTAATGAGCCAAAACTTAGCAACGTTTCGACCAAAGCGGTCTTTTTCAAGTGATGAGTGCCTTAAATAAAAATGTCCCATAGAGTCTTATATACTCATATAAACACTCAACATGCTCTCTGATGGAATTGGAAAACACCTTCTATGATATGTTGACTCCTCAAGATTCCTCTGTAGTGTAGCTGGGAATGATTGATGCAGTTTTGATGTCCAATGGAAATGTCTTTTTTACACACATGATCACTGGTATCCGATGTCTTCACGTCCCGTGTTGTTCGTCATCCTCGCGTCCCACGTCATCCATCGTCCAGGGGGAGAGTCCTTGCTGTTAGGCGCCAACCTCGTGACATCATCATAGCCACACTCAATCTCTCTTTACTCCCGTCATCACGTCCCGAGTCACACATTGTCCAGGTGGAGAGTCTCCGCTATCAAGCCCCAACTTTGTGATATCATTACGGCCATACACAGTCTCCCTTTGCATCCCGTGGTGCGTTCTTGTCAGATCAAAAGCTATGATGTTTCATGTTGGTATGTAACCAATGCTGCGCATGCAAAGAGTCAATGTCATTAAAGTCTGCAATATTTCTTCATCCAAACAATATCATGAGGTGATAGAATTCCAATCGGGAAATCAGCATCTTCTAGCATATATATGTGAAAAGGGAAACAGCATATAAGCAGTATGTATCAACAGACCTTATGCCTCAAGTGACTAATAGTGAAAAAGTGAAAAATAAATACATTTTAAACAGTATACGAAATAATCAGGGGAAAGCAGTCCTTTATACCCTTTGCCCTATCAACCTTCCAGATTTGAAGTAAATCACTAAATTATTTGTTGGAAATATCCCAATATAAAATCAAGTTGGGATTACAATTTATTGTGTAACAATTGACAAACTTTGTGTGTGTATATATATATATATATATATATATATATATATATATATATATATATATATATATATGTATGTATGTAACAGTTGTTCCTTCTAGTCTGACCCACCCAATCCCCAATCTCATATTGGCCCGTGTGGTCTAACCAGCCCCCATTACATGGTCGTGTTTGGTGGTGCACCTGTAGGCAACAGAACTCCTGAGTCTCCCGCATGATGGTATTCGGGGATTGTCAATCCAGACAGTCAGCAGAGGTAGTGTGTGCGAGTCCTACCTATATCACGTGCAGCGCCTCCACCTCATCAGGGTCTATGCATCTGCAGGGAGATGGTCCTGATGAAGAACTCCTTCTTGGTGGTGCCCTCCACTGGAGAGTAACTTCACACTCACATAGTGGGGGTATCATTGAACATGACATCTTTATTGTTGCTTGGTAGGCAAGCTGCCCTTCACAGCCAGCTGTCTCAGCCGCACATATTTCTCTGCTGTTCCTTTGCCAGGTACGCCCTCCCAATGGAGTGGGATCCCCTCTCCCCGTAGGGAGATCACCCCTGTGCCAGGTCCCTGGACACAGTGTGGCTCTTATCAAGATTAATGTAGAAATGGACCACTAGTTACTGCACTAGTGGATTCTTCCTTCCCAACGCCCTCCAACAACTCAGCAACCTAACTTTGGGCAGTGCTGTGCCTTATGCACTTCAGGAGCTGTCACAGCTCTGATGTCACTAACTGTGGACTCAGAGCTTGTAGCCACTCCCACCCATACATAGGGCACCTCACCAGGGTATGAGGGCAAACCTCCATGATTACTGCTGGCATCCCTGTAACTTACCAGGTTTACTGCCAGCAGGGGAGACAACAGCAGACCATTTTACATGCATGGCTACAATCTCCCCCTGGTGAATCCCCACCGTTCCGGCTGGGATCTAAATTTGGTGTACCTTTTTCCAGGAAGCACTGTAAAATGAAACACATAATTAATCAATGCAAACACAGAATAGGTAGCGCTAACTATATACAGGAACAAACCCTATTGAGAGGGATACCTCACATAGGGGGCTGCCTAAATACTAAAACTGACCCCCTGGTCAGATAACAAGACTAGAGAAAAAGAAAATTAGTATTAAAAAGGCGCCAACAGATAAAGGATATAATCACCAACAGGAAGAGACCGATGTGGATTCCAGGTGGTAGAGATGTGCTTAAAGAAATTATAAAAAAATACAAAACATAGTGTAATACTGTAAGTGTAAAAACAAACAACATATAATGTGAACTAATATTAATAAATAATAATAAATATATATCAGCTGAGATCAAGGGTGAGATGAATATTACAACATTTAATAAAATAGTTTAAAAACACTGGACATAAAAAACATATACAAATGATAAAACACAAATAATATGACAATTATTAGGACAATTAATATGGGACCAGTAATCAGCTGCACCAGGTGGAGTGCCCTCTCACCGGACAAAGGATAAAATCAGACGGCGGATATATCTGAGAGTATCCCCTGTCTCTTTCCAGCTCACACTGCTACCGCACCAGGATCAGGGCCAAGATGATAGTTGCACACGCCAGGCTGCGTGTGTTTTCCCCTTGGCACTCGTTCCTCCTCGCAGCTGGTGGTAGATGGAACACAGTAAATTGTGCAGCTCACACAGCTGTTACACCGAGTTCGGGGCCAAGATGTCAGCTACACACGCCAGGCTGCGTGGGCTTAACTCCCCCTGGCTTTCCCTCCTCGCGGCTGATGGTAGATTCGCTGCAGCAGATTCGTGCTGGTTTGGGGTATAGCCGATAAACAGCTGATTCGTCACGGCACGGCACTTTGAAGCAACTCAGGCGCAGTGATTCGGGTCCCAACAAATTAACCCTACGCGTTTCGAGAGCGAGTTGCTCTTTTCCTCAGGGGTTCCTGAGGAAGAGAGCAGCTCGTTCTCGAAACGCGTAGGGTTAATTTGTTGGGACCCGAATCACTGCGCCTGAGTTGCTTCAAAGTGCCGTGCCATGACGAATCAGCTGTTTATCGGCTATACCCCAAACCAGCACGAATCTGCTGCAGCGAATCTACCATCAGCCGCGAGGAGGGAAAGCCAGGGGGAGTTAAGCCCACGCAGCCTGGCGTGTGTAGCTGACATCTTGGCCCCGAACTCGGTGTAACAGCTGTGTGAGCTGCACAATTTACTGTGTTCCATCTACCACCAGCTGCGAGGAGGGACGAGTGCCAAGGGGAAAACACACGCAGCCTGGCGTGTGCAACTATCATCTTGGCCCTGATCCTGGTGCGGTAGCAGTGTGAGCTGGAAAGAGAGAGGGGATACTCTCAGATATATCCACCGTCTGATTTTATCCTTCGTCCGGTGAGTGGGCACTCCACCTGGTGCAGCTGATTACTGGTCCCATATTAATTGTCCTAATAATTGTCATATTATTTGTGTTTTATCATTTGTATATGTTTTTTATGTCCAGTGGTTTTTAAATTATTTTATTAAATGTTGTAATATTCATCTCACCCTTGATCTCAGCTGATATATATTTATTATTATTTATTAATATTAGTTCACATTATATGTTGTTTGTTTTTACACTTACAGTATTACACTATGTTTTGTATTTTTTTATAATTTCTTTAAGCACATCTCTACCGCCTGGAATCCACATCGGTCTCTTCCTGTTGGTGATTATATCCTTTATCTGTTGGCGCCTTTTTAATGCTAATTTTCTTTTTCTCTAACATAATTAATCAAACAACATTCTTGTTTCATAATTATCAACGGTATAACGCTCACTGACCAGCAGAGGGCACTCAAGGTTAGAAACAGACCTCACTATTCTGTCTACCTAATAATAGTGGCGAGGATCTGGTTTCTTCACCTCCCTTCCTGCCATGTCGGTCACGGTGATGCTATATTCCCGGGGCAAGCCACTCTTGGGTGTATATACAGCCTTGTGCATATATATGCTGCGCCCGATGCTCCATACTCGCATTAGCTGAGAGATCCTCTCTTCTGCTCTGCGCCCAGTAATTGTACCCCTTTAATTGATCATGTACAACTCTATGTCTTCTCTGAGCCATCTATCCCTGTGATCCTCTATCTCCTGCATGAGGGGTTCGGGGACATAGGGGTACTCTAGCCCATGTGAGTTTTTATACTTAGCCACAATGGCCCTTTCTGCTCAACTGGCTCTTATCAGCTTAGTATTTCCCGCTCTCCCTGGCAACACCCATGACAGGGGTTCGTCCGGTTCCACCGGATCCTCAAGCCCACTGGGCCCCAAAGGCTCTATTAGCCCTCGACTAATATTGTACCACCGGTCCTGTATGGCTTTCAACCGCTCCTCCTCGGTAAATTCTCCCTTGGCCCACCAATCGTCCACCACCCCATTTCGTTCCAAAATGAACCGGGTCCTATCTAGCCAGGCTTCATACCCCTCAAATAAGGGGGCCCACCACCAGGTCTCCCTAATCTCTTCCTGAGCTGACTCCACTGACTCCCCCTCTTCTAGCTCCCCCCAAGAGGACACTCCGGAGGTCCCGGTTGACCGGGACTGAGATCCTACCCTCTTGGGCCTACTTTCTAAAGTGACACTTACGACACCCAGGCCGTCACTAGAAGGGGACACTTGTCGTGAATACCCCCCACCCACCGAACCATCATTAGATGTACCACAGTCCAAGCCTCCCTCAGTCCGTTCCTCCGACGTGACCCTGGAACCCCCAGACATCCCTAAGCTTGAAGTGGAACCGAAAGAAAAGGTGGCTGGGGCTGGGGCTGGGGCTTTAACTAGGGCCTTGGGTCTGACTAGGGCCGGGGTTTGGGCATAGGGCCGGACAGTGGGTATCCGCAGGGCTTCGACCCGCTCTTCACTGCTACCTTGTCCGGTGCCACCGCATGGGCTCTCCGGTCTCGCTGCTCCTCAGCTTCCGCGTCGATCGCCCGCTCCTCTTCAACTTCGGCGATCGGCTGACACTGCTCGAATGAAGAGGCGTTGTCATCTCCCCATCAGGTCCGCTCTGCCCACCGGAAACGACATCCAGACACGCACGGGTCTTGTCGCCATCTTGGGTTGGGTCCCCAAGCGAGACCTCTTCCTCCACGACTACATCCGGCAACGCCTTTTTCCGCTGTGGCACCGCTTGGGCCTTGCACCGTCCTTCCTCCACCGTTGTCACCCTCGGAACCTGTAATAGCAGGGGCTTTGCTTACCGCTCTGTGGTGTTGGGGTGGATCTGCCGCCATCGGAACCGCTGGTCACCACGGCCGTGGGACTTCGCCTCTCGGGCTGCCGTTGCACGGGCGACACTCTGCTCCGCTCACTTCCGACACAGGTGAGTGGCACTGGTTTAACCGTACTGCTGCTGGTGTTCCCCAGTGGTCGGGCCGTCAACGCAATAGGACTGGCGGTGTCCTCGTCCGAGGACTCCAACTTCGCTTTAGGCCAAGGCATTCTGCTCGGTGATCAACGGTGAACCCCCTTTTTATCACCGCGTCGGTGGTCAGTTTTCTCGTCTTGCTCGAATTTGATAGTCGTGCCCGATCACCTTTCTCCGGGATAAGCAGACTCCCTCCAGAGCCCGCCAGGGAGTTCCGCAGCCAGCATGGCAATATCTCCCGCGGTCTCCACTGCCTGGACCGGTACGAATGTCGGCATTGGTCACAGGTATTGCAGGCCAAATTGTGCACATCGCGCCGTAGAACTCACAGCACTGCCCGGCAGTCGACACTGCAGGCACAGGCATGCCACCGTTTCTATACCCGCCACTCGGAGTATCAGGAAGCCTCCTCCGGCCGAGTAGGGATGGGTAGATATCGGTGACCCTTTTTTCGGATTTGCATGCCATAGTCACTAGAGGAGGCACTCTCACTAGTGGTCTATTCAGCTTGCTGGCTCCTCGCAATTGAGGTGCAGGGGCTAGTTTGCCAACCCCTTCCCCAGCTAACTCCATCCGCATCCGCCACAACCGGAAACCACTCCCCCTGGTGGAAACTGGAGGGAGGTTCCTCGATTTAGTCTCATGACCCAGCACAGGGGCTGAGTTCGTCATAGTCCATGTGGGCGCGGCTCCAGCTTTCGCGCCATACTCCCCATCAGGGTGGAGTTTTCCCGTTGGCGCCACTCCTGGCCAACTCTCTGCAAGTGGCGAATTTGCAATATTTTCTGCAACTGGCCCACGCGGTCTCCCAGGGAAGCTGGAACCGCCATTTTGGTTAGCAATGTCACTCTTGTTATCGGATGAGGTAGTGTTTAACTGTTTCTCCATCGAATGACAAGCCAGTCCACTAGATTCCTCATATCTCACAACAATGTCCTCTTCACTGTCCTCAGGGTTACTACCCCAAGGTCCTAGGCAGGACCAACACGGTGCAATCACAGCTTTCGCACCATTCCATAACAGGCTCACAAAAGTCTCTTCTGTAGCTTGTTCTTCCAGCAGGCTCACACAAGTCTCCTCTGTAGCTTGCCTTTCACTCGCACACATGCCATGTGCGCTCTCTCCTTCGGCCTCCGTTCACCATTTTGGACCTTCCGCACCGCGCGGATCCTCCATTCTTGCGATCGCCATTGGGCTACTGTATATTATTTTATTGTACATGGAGCTCCTCTCTGCGGGGCAGCTGCCACACCGATACAATAAAAATGCCTTGTGCATCACCTTGTGTACCTAATGTAGATCTGACTCGTGTTTGCACTACCTCAGGCTAGGCTCACTTGCTTGGTGTCTGCTGTATCTCCTTCCTCCCAGTCTGTGCTCCCTTCGGTAAGTGGTCTGGAATGGACTAGAGTACTCTGGCTCTTCCATGCAGTACTTTGGGCGTCTACCTACTGTTGGCTAGTCTAGCGCAGACCCTCTCCAGGATTCCTGAACTACGTTACCAGTTTATCTCTTTAGGCGTCCTACCACTAGCCCTACCTCAAGGTGACTAGGACAGCTATAGCCCGGCTCCAGCCCCACTGAACTCCTTGCAGGATCCCAGGGCGTCCGTGCGGCCTGCAGCTCCAGCAGCTCCCCTGACTACACCTGGCTCCTTCCCACGCAGCACAAAGTGGCAGCAGACACTCTCCCTGTTTCCCAGTGTGCCTAGCAAAAGCCTGTCCTGTTGACAGGTATCTCAGCAGCGCCTCCAACTGTAACAGTTGTTCCCTCTAGTCTGACACACCCAATCTCATATTGGCCCGTGTGGTCTAACCAGCCCCCATTACATGATCGTGTTTGGTGGTGCACCTGTAGGCAAAAGAACTCCTGAGTCTCCGGCATGATGGTATTCGGGGATTGTCAATCCAGACTGGCAGCTGAGGTAGTGTGTGCGAGTCCTACCTATATCACGTGCAGCGCCTCCACCTCATTATGGTCTATGCGTCCGCAGGGAGATGGTCCTGATGAAGAACTCCTTCTTGGTGGTGCCCTCCACTGGAAAGTAACTTCACACTTACACAGTGGGGGTATCATTGAACAAGACATCTTTATTGTTGCTTGGTGGGCAAGCTGCCCTTCACAGCCAGCTGTCTCAGCCGCACATATTTCTCTGCTGTCCCTTTGCCAGGTACGCCCTCCCAATGGAGTGGGATCCCCTCTCCCCATAGGGAAATCACCCCTGTGCCAGGTCCCTGGACACAGTGTGGCTCTTTTCAAGATTAATGTAGAAATGGACCACTAGTTACTGCACTAGTGGATTCTTCCTTCCCAACGCCCTCCAACAACTCAGCAACCTAACTTTGGGCAGTGCTGTGCCTTATGTACTTCAGGAGCTGTCACAGCTCTGATGTCACTAACTGTAGACTCAGAGCTTGTAGCCACTCCTACCCATACATAGGGCACCTCACCAGGGTATGAGGGCAAACCTCCATGATTACTGATGGCATTCCTGTAACTTACCAGGTTTACTGCCAGCATGGGAGACAACTGCAGACCATTTTACATGCATGGCTACATATATATACACATACACAAAGTTTGTCAATTGTTACAAAATAAATTGTAATCCCAACTTTATTTTATATTGGGATACTACCAACAAATAATTTAGGGATATATATATAGGGAAATCCAGGTAACGAAGAGACAGCACACCGCAATAATGAAGTAAATAAAGTAAATTAACAACACAGGGCAGCCAACGTTTTGGTCCTCAGAGTGGGAAATTCCTCAGGGCAGTGCAACCAGTGACTAATCCAGACCCCTTAATATACACCCACCAGTGACTAAAAACACACCTGCACCAAATGAAAAACAATCAATGAAATTAACTACAACTGTGTGAGCAC
Organism: Ascaphus truei; assembly: GCF_040206685.1. Classification (NCBI taxonomy): domain Eukaryota; kingdom Metazoa; phylum Chordata; class Amphibia; order Anura; family Ascaphidae; genus Ascaphus; species Ascaphus truei. Next base: position 126,717,921 of record NC_134484.1, read on the forward strand.
CGCCTACTCAGGCCAGCAGACCAATGAAAGGCAAATGCAGATACTGACAGCCAGACAGTCCAATGCGAGCAGCTCTGCATGTAGGCATCATGTGTATGCATCCATCTTGGAAATCCTCTGTATCCAGCCTCACCACAAGACACCACCATCGTGATGTCAAAATGACCCGACGCACATTTCACATGTCTCTGCACGCTTCTTCAGAGGCGGTGTAATGACCAGAGCAAAGAGTCTTGTTTTAAATAACCCTTTTGGAGGTGGGGCTGGGTGAGTTTCTCTGACTCAGTATCAAGATAACCCTTTCCTTGCCAGGTTCCCGTGTTTTTACAGAACACATAATTGATGGCAGTAGATAGGACATAATTTAAATTGAATAATATAATAGTATACAGACCCTCAATATGTCATGCGTTGTTGTTCATTTGAGGTTGTATTTACCTTATTTTAAGACCTGCTAAGGAACAGATGATTGTTATCATGTCCTGACATATCCAAATGTTCCCGGACTTGAATATTTGTTATTACTTTTACATTTTTTGATATTACGAAATCCAGTATTGCAACTCTCCTGGTTGGTTCCTCAATAATTTGGGTCATGTAATTGTCTTTAAACACCCCTCAAAACCTGTTTCCTTTTTTTGTAATGCTAATCTCGTTGCCCCAGTCTATGTCTGGATAATTAAAATCACCCATTATGCAAACATGACCTAGGTTCGATGTCTTCCCATTTGCAAAAGTATTTTAACTTCCTCAATCTAACAGATACTGTATTTGGTGGTTTATAGCATATCCCTACAAATATTTTCCTTGTAATTTTACCTTTGTAACAGTGTTTTCCCCACCCGATGGGAGATTCTGATATTACACACACCCACACAAATCCTCTATTCACACCCTCTATCTACTCCTTCCTGCTGCTGGGGATCTCCCCTAAGCCTGAAGCCAGACATACACACCTGATCTCACCTACACCTCCCTGCCATCTCTTCCCCTTTAAATGGTGTTAACCTTTTCATTTAACACCCATCTACAGCACTTATTCCCTCACCTGCTGTCTTTGTAAGTTTCCCCTCAAACCTCTGAGATTGTAAGCTATTCGGGGCAGGGATTTCCTTTCCCATTGTCTGATTTTTTCTGCACTTATTTTATTTTTAAAATTCCCTGTATTCCTGTACACTGTATTCTTTGTGAAGCGCTGAGTACACTTTTGGCGCGATATAAATAAAGACATACAATACAATACAGCATGTGTGGTGCATGCTACCTGTTGGTAAGCAGGAGGGCTGAGTTGTCCGCCAATGTTTGTGGGGATACAGGACAGGATTTTGGGGTACATACCCAACATAGATCTCTAGTGGTACTAAGTGGAAATAGTTAAAGATATAAATCTTTAATTAACGTAATGTTAAAATAAAGCGGGGTATAGAAAACTCCTAAACACAAATAAACACAGACATGGGTGCATTAGTAATAGACACCCTTGAGAGATCGTAGTCCCTCTATAATATACCTTCCTTGGTGTTAAATGTTAACACTACAATAATGTTGTACTTAAACTAGTAAGACTTCTAGGGATATATAAGACAGTGTGAGCCAACGGTATGCGTGAACTGAGTCTACTATATTCTGTGTTGTTGGATCATAATAAATACTTGATAGCCATCTTAGATCTAGTAGTTGTTTCCATTAGGTATTATTTTATATTCCAAAGATCTTAGTGGATATATAATGTATTAATACTACATTCATAGATTAGAGTAGGAGGATCCAATGCGCACTCACATCCAGATGATATAAAAATAAAAGAGAAAACACAATAGTGTAATTCTGTATATATTTAGTATAGATAAAGATGTTAATGCACTCACATTTAGTAAGATAAAGCAGGCATCTCGGTTAATCAGTTTAACCAAACTGTAGTAGAGAAACGTCAGAAGTCAGGGTACTTCTTATATGGTGGCAGAGAAGCCCAATGCTACATCCAACATGACAGAAATACACAGTAAAATAGTTATATATTCTCTTGAAATAAGGTCATTTAGTTTAACCCTTTGTCCAAAGCATTGTAAGCTTGCGAGCCACGAAAAGGCAGACACCCGTTCGCAAGTCCTAACAGTACCAGATAAAATACTAATATACCTCTATTAGGATTAAAATTCTCATTTACCTCTATTAGGAGGGAGAAAGACCACAGTGGGTCTATATCCAGCAGAATGAAAGGACCTGCAAACTAGGGAAGTAGGGAGGGGCGGGCTTAAAACCTGGGAGGGAGGAGCCACTAACCTCCAACAGCTGAAACAGCTAAGAATGGGTTAACAGAACACAGAACCCCAGCAAGCTCTTTTTGGGAACCCCTGTGCCCCCACAAAATATATATATATATGTATATGTGTCAAAATGGAGTTCTATTGGGCGTGGCATATGTATACAACAGACGACAGAGAAGCCCAATGCTACATCCAACATGACAGAAATACACAGTAAAATACTTATATATTCTCTTGAAATAGGGTCATTTAGTTTACCCTTTGGCCAAAGCGTTGTAAGCTTGCGAGCCACGACAAGGCAGACACCTGTTCGCAAGTCCTAACACTACCCAAGGTAGTCCAAAACAAAATTGTAGAAGTACACATGTAATATACATGTTAACATGTCCACGTGGATTACAATATATAGGGAGAACTACACGCCCCCTCCGTAGAAGGATTCTTGAACACTTAAGAAAATCATAGTGTTCCCCTACATTTTAAAAAATACCACCACTCCAACTCTGAGGGCTTAAAATATATTGGGATAGAACAAGTACCAACACATTGGAGAGGTGGGATTAGAACACAATAGCTATCGCAGCGAGAATCATTTTGGATTTTTGAACTAAAAACTTTGCAACCAAAGGGATTGAATGCTGATTTTGACTTTAATGCTTTTTTAATATATATTAGGTTATTTATATGCATATGTATCTTTACTATATATTTATATTTTAATGCATTTTAATATTATATTTTATATTATTTATCTTGTGTTTTTACAATTGTTTAATTGTCTATTTCTAGAAAGTTTTCAGTGTATTATATTATATCCTTGGGGCTATTTATATTCTAGATTAATTATAGCATCCATTAGATGGTGATTATAGCACTTTATTCTATGTTTATTGCATATATATAAGTATATTTTTTCTAGCTATTATATCCCTAAGGTTAATTATATATAATTAATTACAGTATTTCATAGATAGTGATTATATGCCCATTTATTGTATGTACATAAATGGAGAGTACTGCCCCTGTGCACTGCCTCTATGTATTTAATCATTATTATTACACATTAATCTATGTTTTTTCTATCACATCACATATGAGTGGGTTATGTACATTTGTATCTTAGTATTATACCCCCAATATGGTTGTTATTGTGGCTCAGCACAACAGTATACTGGCAGTGTGGCTGTCATTGCAGTGCACACACGGGGGTTGTATTGCCCCTGTGTTATAATCTATGTTCAGATGCTCATTGTCAGTCATTGGTTATATTTCTGTTTATGCCATTACACACTTGGGGAAGCGCTGCCCCAGTGTGTTTATTTACATTCCTGCTTTCCTATGTGTGGAACGCAGCACCAGCACTGACACGCAGCGCTCGACCAATAGGAATAGAGGAACAAAAAAAAAAAGTATTTTCGGACGAAACGCGTTGAGGCAACCTTTTAGAGCCAGCTGCTGACAATCTATAGACTTTGAGGAGTTGTCTGAAGCTCTGTACCCCCTCCGTGTGGTATTCCTGGGTGCATGGCCAGCACTAGGTTTTACTGAGAGTGAGGTTACACGTTTTGGACTACCTTGAGTTCTTTTTTTGTATTCAGCTCTGTAAGTGCTTTTTTTTTTTTTATCTTTTTTTACCTTTTTTTACCTTTTCCTGCATCATTTTCCTCTTTTTTGCTTGGGATTTCCCGTGATTCCAGACAACATCCAAAGTTGGTTACTTTAACAACCTAAAGGCGTATTACCTATACACACAATGTGAGTTGATACACCATATGGTTATAGAACTTATATCTATATATACAGTATTACACTATGTGTGTTTATTTCTCTATATCCGCATAATATCCTGCTGCCTGTGAGCCTGGGAGAAATTGGGAATATCCTGCCGTCAGAGAACATCTAAGAAGTATCCTGACTCCTGACGTTTCTCTACTACAGTTTGGTTAAACTGATTAACCGAGATGCCTGCTTTATCTTACTAAATGTGAGTGCATTACCATCTTTATCTATACCGAATATATACAGAATTACACTATTGTGTTTTCTCTTTTATTTTTATATCATCTAGATGTGAGTGCACATTGGATCCTCCTACTCTACGCCATTCCTAGTGGTTGAAGAACCCACTTATCACCCTCTGCTGCACCCACCAGTTTCTGCCTACATCTTTAAATTGGGACTATAAGTATCCTATTTATATTCACAGTATTTTTTGTGCTCGTTTTCTTGTTTTCATTCATAGATTAGAGCAATCACAGTTAGCAACAGTATAATGTTGTTGCTAGTGTAGAATTGATACTTAGCACACATTACACAATTTATACCAAATTGTGTCTATTGAGCGTTCCCTGGTGGACCACAGAGGAATCTTCCTAGAGTATAGTAATTACACTTCAAAGCAACCACAATTGGCAATAGTATAGTGCTATTGATGTGGTTAGACTGGTACTTAGTATTCAATACACAATATATACCGAATTGTGTCCACAGGGAGTTCCCTATAACAATGGAATCTTCCTAGAATACTGGAAACAGAGTATCTACTTTGTGCTGAGGTTACCACGAATGAGTCTTATCGGCAAGAGTCAGGTAACTACATATAACAAACAGTATCATAGTGATCTTCTAACCCCAGTGCACCCCTAGTCCGGTAATAGGAAGAGCGGGTTTATCCACTATTTTGCTCAAAATGATCTCAAAGCACACCTCTTGTTGAATTTTTATTTTCATATTACCTTTGTGAGACTTCTGTACTATTTTTTCCCATTGAAACAACACAAGTTCACCGCAGTCGCAAATCAGCTCTGGCTGATAGTTATATTACTCTATTACAGCGGAGTGACGTGGTGATGCGGTGGCGCATCACTCACATGGTGCGGAAGCAAGGGAAAATCTGAGAGGTGCCACCAGACTGATCAGTGGAGCGGACGCGCTAACAGGAGCGAGTGAATCCTTGCACAAACTATTCCTGAACTACGGAGACCCCTACATCGTTTCTGAATGCACAACTATTCTGTAAGTGCATTTTTATCTTTTGTGCCTAGTAATGCTTAAAATAATACACTATGTGGTGTGCACTTCTCTCCATTTTTATCTTTTTAGTTTTTCTGTGGAACGCCTGAGTTGCTCCTGATGAAGATAGCAATACCCTCAAGATTGGACATTTATCTGTATGATTTTATTTATATTTTATATATATTAAATGTGGAATTGATTATGCTTGTACATGTATACTGAAGATTGTACCTATCACATAGGTTTTTGAGCTCCCTAGCTGAGGCTTGTTTTTTAATGTATACAAGCATTAGAGGATTTTATATTTAAATTACTATTTAACAAATATTTAATTAATTTCTCAGCTATCTAAATTATTTTTTTTCGATAGTTAAAGAATGTAAGGATTTCTTTGAGAATGACAGCCCATGACCTGGTCAACATCGATAACCTTCTAAACTGTACATATTTCTCCCTTAGTGGGCCATCAGTGATAGCCCCCAAATTAAGCCCTCTATGTAGATCAGTACAGACACAGGAAGGGTCTTGACCTGTCATAAAAAACTATTTATTTGTATTTTTAAGTCAAACTGTAGCTTTATTAACCCCTGAAGTACCAGCTTTATTAAAATATTTAATATTCCCTGTCATGTTTATTACTCTGTTTTTATATAAAGCAATCAATATTCTCATAAATCTTACACCGAAGTACACTACAATACATGTTTCTCTAATTTACTTTAATAAATATGTAATTATTTATACAGACTGACTGTTATCTGAAATTTCCTAGCATTAAACGAGTGATTACACATAACATTACGCATAACAGTACAAAACGTGCATTGAAATCTTTATTAAGAACCTTATCATCTTTTCTTATTTTATATATGGTGATGCTGCCTAAGGACTCATGCCTTGGCTTCTCACTCCTGTAGCAAATCCTGTTACTGATGCACAGTCTAGATGTAATGATGCACACATATCAACTCACAGTGTAATGGAGTTGACATTTGGAGTGTTAAAATGTTGTTTCAGGTGTCTGGTGTTCTACAGTATTCCCCTGGTAAAATTGCTGACATTGTTTTGACTTGTGTGTTGCACATTATAGCGCTTCACAATAATCTTCCAGTGGACATACAGTAGCTAATGATATAGTGGATGACCCTCTGATAGAACCAGCTCCAGTACAGGATGCCACAGCACGTGGGAGCCACGTGCATAATCACTTTACCAACTACATTTTTCTTGTATGTTTGTAATTGATTATGTTTAAAAAAGGCTTAACAAAATTGGCCCACACATCTCTGCAAAATACTGTATATATAAGTCACTTTATCACTATATGTGGCACTAAAAATTTTGTTTATTCATTATCCACAGAACCATGAACAGTCTTGAATATTGTTTATTGAAGGGACTCTATTAAGATGCTGCTGTTGTTTGATCACATGTAAGTAAAGTTTAGAAAAAATTGTCGCTTCTAATCCTATAACTATTTGAAAAACTCACATCCCTGCAGCATTTTTAGGTGTATGTACATTTGGGTGTTAAATGTGTTATTGGGGATGGGGGTCTGTTCTTTTTACTATTGTTGGTGTTGAAAGAGATAGATAATGATACAGCAAGTATTGTGGTAATAGGTGAGTACTGTATTGTAACATAAATCATTTGAAAACATTAACTCTGAAACTCATCACCATTTAAAATGTGAAAATATCAAATATTCAAGTAAAACACTTACCTAGTGTCACTGCTGCTTGGACATACTACTCAATCAGGTGCATACTAGATCAATAATTACTTGCTGACCTGTTAGGGGTATGGCCTATACTGCTGCAGCTTGATTACCAACACATTTGCACCAAGAGCAAATAATAGTGCTGTCTGCATGGGTTTCTGCACAGAACTATTAACTTCTTCATGACCAATGCATTAACATGTACTGTATTTCATATATTTACCGCTTCTGAGATATATACTGTAAATATGCAAATATGTAATTTGGATTAGTTGACATGCCATAAAAAATAAAAGGTTATATGATATTGACACTGCATGTGAACACTTTTTGTGATATCTTGTTTTTGGCTTGTTTTATTACTGTAGGTGTGCGTGCGTGCATACATGCTAAATGTCCTCCTGTGACTGTGTCTTAGTGGAGGGACAGACTGGGTATGCTTAAGAAATGTGACTTTCATTGCATAGTCTTTACAATTGTACATGATTTATTTTGAATGTCATGTTGACGTGTACCTGCATGTGTAGAATCTTCTATAAAGCACAGAAACCCTTCTGCAACTGTTCCATTGTCTATAATATATTACCTTACTGCTCCTTACCGACGTGGCGCTTTCGAGTGAGATCATCAAGTGCTGACGGAACCTCCGGTGTAACACGCAGAGTGAATGTCCAATATTGGAGATACGCCGGTGACTCGTGGACTGCCCTGGACTGTAGTAACAGTTGGTTGCTGACCCGTGGTGTTCCTGATCCCTGTGTGGTGTGGCGTATGGGTAATTTTGTCCCGTGACATGCTATTTTTCCTTTACTTGATGTACGCAGATTACCTATCTTTTGTCATTTAATACATTTTATTGATATACTTCACTATGAGCCTTGTGCGCTGTTTTCTTTTGTTTTTTCTGTTCTAGTTCTTGGTGGTGTCGAGCCACCCCTATTAACAGCTGCAGACGCTCCCTTGTTCAAGTTCACGTATATGTATTTTTTATATATCTATCACATTATTTTGCACCTTAATATAATTACTTAGGGCACTGGTACGATTTATGGTTGTGCACTTCTATCTTTTTTGTTATCACAGCAAAGTTGATCACCTCGGTCACAAGCAGATCACAGGCAAGAACATAGGAACATGACTCAGACAGGACTTAGGAAAACAAAAAAGGGCACGACAAACTATAGGTAAGGACTTTTCATAATGAATCAAAAACAAATGTAAGACGGACAAGCAAAAGCAGCAGCGACCAGGAAGAAGTCAGGTAGAGGGCAGATAAGGGCCTTTAATTATATAAAACAAAGGCAAGTCAGGAACAGAAACAGAAGACTTTTATGGACAGGGAAACCAGAATCAGACAGGTGTGGAGAGGATCCTAACACAAACAAAAGGAATCACTAAGGAATCCCTGTCTAAGTAGGAGCAGCAACATTCCCAATGGACGGGCAAGTGAACTGAAACTAGGAGCGAGAGCTATTACATATGTCAAAGATGTCCCTCACATTTCCCCCCCTCTTAAGGGTCCTCCAGGTTTACAATGGTGTCCTTTGTCAAAAGCAGATTTCAAGTGGGCCAGTTGACAACGCGTGGCAGGCTTGAGGCATGACCAGTCCTTTGCGACCACCTCTGATGATTCTAGTAACAAAGGCAAAAGGGATAAGTTCAGTAGTTTCAAAATAGTGTCCCATGAAAACTCTGATTTGAGAGTGTCATAGCTATACTCAGTTGACATTACAGGTATTGTTAATTCTGAAGCCAAGACTTGCTGCGTTAAGCCAACTGTATGCACTAACAATATGTACCAGTTTATGAGAGTCTAAATTCTTTGTCATAAAGAGTGGCAGCAAAGCTGGGAACTCAGGCACAGGTTGAATAAGCCCATTGGAAGGCCAATATCTGGATACGAATTTCTTCATAGGAGTTCCTGGGTTCCAAGTAACAAGCACAGAGGGTTTGTCAGAAACATAAGTCAATAGAACTAGTGGAGTAACTTTAATATTCGGACATGCATGCAGAAGTTCAGAACGGTGCCCTGCCTCAGATGGAGTCCGGTTAAAAGACAGCATATGTAGTGACTGAGGTGGTCCAGTGGATCTGTATCCGGACTGAATCACTTAAGCAGTCTTTTCATATTCCTGTATTGTCTTTGTTGCTGAAACTATCTAACATTTGACTGGAGTACAATAACACAATGCTTCAACTGTTCATAATTCCCCTTCATCGTGGCCTTCTCCAAATTGACTAAAGAATGCAGGCTGTTTTTTATCGGCGATAAAGCTGATGAGCATTTATCCCCCTGTTGGCAGCCTACATGAGACAGTTGCGCAACGTTTGCGCAGATAACTTTCTTTCTCCATCTTTCCTAGGACAAGAGCTCTGTGGTATTTCAGAAGTGTTGCTTCTGTACCATCTTTCAGTCTACTCTGATCTGATAGCAAAAATTGAAAAAAATGCAGTGCACCACAAATCAGATAAAGTGGAGAAGGGTGATATACCAAAATAATAATGGCAGGAAGGTACAAAAATCGGACCACCTGCGCGTTTCGTGCTGCTTAGGCGCTTTTATATAGGTCATCTGAGAACATTCTCACTGGAAGCACAGGGATTTGTCTCTTTCCTGTTCCAAGGTGCCTTCTGCTTCTTCCATTGCGAATTGCATCCTTGAATTTTCTTGTTTCAATAGTTTTTTTCATTTTTTCTACTTCAGAGTTTCTTATTTCCTTCACTGAACAGGTCAGTCAGAGTTGAATTTACTCCTTGCAGATTCTGGTACTTTCTCTTTATAGTCTCTGAATTACTCCAGGCCTTTTCATAGGTATCATTCCATGTATACACCTCTGTGTTGAGACTGTGAACCTCCTCCCAGCAGACTTCCAGCCCTGTGCTGAGATGGTGAACCTCTATCTGAGAGACTTCGAGCACTATGCAAAGTTTGTCAATGAGGCTCTGATTATTGGCAGCTTCATTGTATGACCTCTTCAGATTATTCAATATGTCCTCCATGTGATTCTCCAACTGATGCCTCTCCTTCTCCAAAAATACACACAGCATACGCTGCAGACAGCTACTTCTGTAGCTCAGAAGTGTTCTTTATCCAATCTTCACCACAGGCAATCAATCTCATCCCATGTAGATTGAAGTGCATTAGCTAAAGCATCTTTAGCTGGGTTCAAGGCTTCATCTTTCTTTCAGCCAAGCGCCTCCTTTGCCACCACTCTGATTTTGCTACGCTCTAGGCTGCAGTACATCTCGGCTCCTTTCTGATGCATGGTCTCTTGATTTAACATCTTTAATTCTTTCTGAACTTCCACGGTAAAGTGAGAACCTCTTTTCTTCTTTTTCTTTCTCTTTACCTCGGGAAGCTCTGAAGCATCTGCGGTACCATGCTGACACTTATTGCTCAAAATTACTGTATGTTCCCTCGTACCTCTGATGCCTCGTATCAGAATTGGGTATCTCAGGCTCGGCACAGGAGTCAGTGAGAGACAAACTTGTCTTTAAAGTGGGAGTCATAGAATCATAAATAGGGAAACCAAACACCCCAGAAAAATCAGTGAAATGTGAGTGTGTCTTTAAAGCAGAAACCTTAGAGTCAGCAATAGAGATATCAAGCACTGCAGGAAATTCCGAAAAAGGGAAACTTGCTTTGAAAGGTGAGGTCTTAGAATAAGTAATTGAGATATCAGCTATTGCGGGGGAATCACAAAATGAAGGATAAACAATGGGAAATACTATCGTCTTAGAAATGGGAACCTGTGAGCCAGCACTGGTTGCACCAGGCACTGCAAAAAAAAATCAAATATATGCTTGTCTCTGAAGTGAGTCTTTAGAATCAGCAGTGGTTACACCAAGAGATCTATTACTGTCATGTGCTCAGGCGTGAGGCTGGATATGTTAACACCAAAGGTGTAAGTATAATGACAAGAGGGAACAGCAAACGGAGAGTATGAAGAGACCACAATAACAGCCGGAGCTCAGGGGCACGTATCTTACCCCTGTCAGCTCATCCGTCTTGGATCCTGCCTCTCCTAGATTCCAGTTCCAACAGTGTGGGTCCGGCAGAGGAAACTGCAGATAGAAATGAATGTATGCGGTGCCACAGCAATTCGTCAAAGTAGAATTCCACTCCGGTGATACAAAAGGCTTTGTTGAGAAGTTACACACACTAAAAACAACAGGCTACACCACAACCGCCTCCTCTTACACGTTTCACACTACTGTATAAAAGCGCTTCGTCTTGGAGTCTCCAAGACGAAGCGCTGTTATAGTAAGCCCGACGCAACGGAGCGACGGCTTGGTCGCAATCGCAGGAAGTCATCTCAATTTGATTTTTCCAGCTACCGCAGCCTGATGTCACCATCGCCAGCACTATAAGCATAGCCTAAGGCTGTGTCCCCCATGCCGCGGACCGCGCTCATGCTTGAGAATGGTGACGTCACCAACTCTACAAGCATGAGTGTTTGGGTGTCCGGCAACTTTTCCTGTAAGCGTGAGCGGAGGGGTGTCTTGGCCAAAACACTGACTGGTGCTGATTAGCTGAGGAGGTCATGTGACCTCTCAATGTGCCACAAAGTCAATTAAATTTGTCTCTGCAAGCGCCCAGCGCCTGTGAGCATACATACATGCGAGAGCATGGCCAGACAAATTTAAATTGATTGTGCTGATTGCACCAAGTACCAAGAGCAGTCAGCATCAGCGTGGACGCACCCTAAGGCTGTCTGGTAGTCATGCCGGTGCATGCTTCGGCATGTGCACCACACACCACAGCACAGTCCTCTATGGGGCATGCCCCAGTGGCTGTGTGTGTGTGGGCACGCAATGCGCTGTTACGCGTATGATGGCAGGGAAGACAAGAATTTTGTCTTCCCATGCCGCAATGCGGTCACGTGCAGCCAATAGCAGAGCAGATATGCCCTGTCATGGCCCCACCCCCGCCCTCTCCCTAGATCTCCCATACAGACCGCCAATTGCAGCTGTAGTCTCTGCACGCGCTGCCATGCCACCAGGCGCACGTGCGCCAGGGAGGACTGGGGCAATAGCCTTAGAACAAGCAGGGGTTAAATAAGGCACTGTAGATGAATCAGGGAAGAGTGAGCTTGTTTTTCAAGTGGGAAGGTATTTTTTCTATAAAGCAGGAGTTTTAGAGTTATCAAAAGTCATAAAAGACCCTGCAGAAATGTCAGTGAAAAGTGAACTTGTCTTTGAAGCAGCAGCTTAAGTATCAATAATATGGATATTAGACAAAAAAAGTGACCCTATCCTTAAAGTGGATGCTGTGGAAGGTTTGTTTCTAGGGACCGGAAAGGCCATTTCAACTTTAGCTCCACACGAAAAGGAAAGGCCTTTTCTAAGGGGCAAAATCAGCAAAAATCATAACAAGCCCCGCAGAAGAATTGAAGCAAAAACTTGACAACAACAATCGGATTTTCAAACAAAAAAAGTTTAAAGTGAATACGAGAAAATGTTTAAAGAGAATACCCCACATAAAAGGAAGGGGGTTTTCTCATGGAGATGCAGGTGGGCTGCTGAGTCTGAACTGGCAAGAGCTAGAAGTGGCCTTCGTTTTCTTTCACGGACCCTGGGTGTCTGAAGCAGAAATGGATCTCAGTGGCTGGCAGAGCAAGGTGAAAGCGAAGGCAGAAAGGAGGTCACTGGCAAGGATCCAAGATATGTGGCGAAGTAGCGTAACTGGCATCACTAGTAGAGGTCAGAGACAGGCATCGTCGGGGTCACTAACAGGACTGGGAATGAATTTAGGAAAGCAAAAGAGGCAAGGCAAACACTAGCCAAGGATTTTTAATAACCAACCAAAAACAAATATAAGCAAGACAGGCAATAGCAGGGTCCAGGCAGAAGACAGGCACAGGGCAGATAAGGGCCAGTAACTATACAAAACAGAGGCAAGGCAGGGGCAGAAATAGAAGACATAAGGAAAATCAGAAAGAAGACAGGTGTGGAGAGGATCCTAATACAAACAAGAGGAACTGCCAAGGGGAATCCAAGTCTAAGTAGAAGCAGCAGCATTCCCAGTGAATATACAATGGAGCTGAGACAAGGAATGAGAGCTGTTAGATATGTCAGGGATGTCCCTGACACTCTGGCTGTAGTGGAACATTGTATGCAAAGCGATGAGGAAAGACAGGGTTGCAAACCTGATTGAGGCATGCAAATTCACCCACAAGTAGTATTTGTATTTGCTGTACACTGTTGCAAGATAATGTTTTTCTCTAAATTGGCTTATAGAGATCTTTTCTGTGGCAGATTTGTTTCTTTTTTGAGTTCTGTTTGCTGCTGGATTTCAAATTTTATTTTTTTTGCTTGTGTGTGATTTCGCACATTTTTCTCTAGCAAATCAATGTCCTGGTTAACCATGTACTGAATGTGCATTAGTTGTTTGCAATGGTGAACCTGTGAAGTGCAGTATGCAACTGCATGTTTTCTCTAGAAGACAGGGGCAGTCTCTGTGGTTTGTGTGCCTGTCCACTATGTAGGTGCAGGCTCAGGGCCACCGGCAGGGGTGACAGCTAGGACTCCTTTGCTGGGTCGGTGAGTAAAGGGGCCAAGCCCCCTGCCTGAAACCATAACATGTGGCCAGATAAAAAGAGGGGGCCTGCTGGTGGTTGTCTCTAGAGGTGCCTGTCTATGACCGAGTCAAGGGTGGATGCTACGCAACGTGTGTGCGCTTGCATGCGAGCGCACGTCCGTCGCAATTTCGGGTTGTTCATGGGAGTTTTCAATCTGAAAACTCCACCGATGGCAAAGTATAGCGTTGACGCTGCTACGTTTTGCAGCTACAACCCAAAATGATATTTTGGGCTACAGTCGCGTCACGTGAACTGGTTCAGCGAACCAGCTCCATGACACGTTCGCCATGCCCCCGCCCACCTGCCACGCCCCCCGCCCACCCGCCACGACCCCAAATGGCCTGACCCAAATCCTGCATCTAAGTCACAGATTGCTGAGCTGCAGGAGCACGCGGCGGAGGTGCGCACGGACGCTCGCGGCCGTAGCATCCACCCCGAACTTGGCCTAAGGCAGCATGCTGTAGGCTGGTGGAATGGAGGCTCCTCTATGGGCACCCTCCAACAGGCAGCTGTGCGTGAGGCCACTTCCACAGGACTCTAGCAGGCTGTGTTAATCCTCAAGGGCAGCTGGTATGCAGTGGGTACACTTGACTCCTCTTCATCCCCTCTGTCTCTAACCACTCTCTATCTATCCCTTTCCCCTTCTTTCCCTCTCTCTGTCCCCTCTCCATTTCTCCTCCCCTCTCTCTCCCCCCCTTCTCTCTCTTCCCCCCTCCTCACCCTCTGTCTTTCTACCCCTCTATTTTCCCCCATCTGTCTCTACCTCTCTCCCCCCATATCTCTCTCCCTCCTCTCTATTCTCCTCATTTGATTCCCATCCTACAGTATCTCCCTCTTTTCCTTACATCTGTTTCCCCCAATCTATTTATATCCCTCTCTCTCCACCCCCTCTTCTCTCTTCCCCTCTCTCTTCCCCCTCTATCTCTCCCTCTCCCCTCATCTCCCTCCTCTTCCCACCTCTCTCTTCCTCCCCTATGTTTCCATGCCCTCTCCCCCTGCTTTATGCCACTCTCTACCACCTCTCCTATTCTCCCTCTTTCTCACCCTGCTCTCTCTCCCTTCCTCTCTACCCATATCTCCCCCCTCTCTCTCCCATTGCTCTCTCTCTCGTCCACCTCCTCCTCTCCCATTTGTCCCTCACCCCCATCTCTCTCTAACCCCACCTGTTTCCTCCTTATCTTCCCCTCTCTTCCACTTATTTTCTCTCCCTTCCCCTTCCCCTATATCTCCCTACTTTCATACCCTCTCTCTTGCCTCCTTCTTCTCCCTCTCTGTTCCTCTTTTTCCCCCTATCTTCCCCTCTATCTTCCCTTCTATCTTCCCTTATTTTCTCCCTTCACTCTGCCCTCTTTCTCTCTCCCCCTATCTCTCTAACCATCTCTCTCTCCCCACTCTCTCTCCCCCACCTCTCTCCCCCCTCATCTCTCACCCCTAACTCCCACTTTTTTCTCCCCTCCTCTGGGCCCATAACTACCCCCTCCAGACCCCTATCTCCCTCCCTCTCTCACTCCTCCCCCCCCTCCACAGACCCATATCTCATTCCCCTCCCCTCAGGTACTCGCTGTGTGCCAAAGGGGTTAATAGGGGGAGTTTAAGGGGTGCTCAGCTCTTTTAATTTGTCCTGTGACCCAGGATTTTTGTTGGAATTCCTGGGTGGGCTCGTTCAGCCATGTACTCCTCTGTAGTTCTCATTTGACTTTCTTGATGATCCAGTGGTGGTGTGTCAGTGTCTATTGGTGGGGATGGGGATCACTCCGGTGAAAATGGTGTCAGTTTGGGTTATGCAATGTATGCCAGGATGGACCTTTTAGATGGTAACATGCAATTTAGGTAAAGGTTCACTGCATAATCATGTGTGATACTTTAACATGTAGTGACATGGAAATACATGTATATACATGTGTAATTAAAATATTGTTTTCATATCTACAATAAGTATATGTGATTTAAATGTATGTTACATGTCCTTAAATTTTACATTACATAAAGTAAGAAGTTATATATACGTTTATTACACTTTATTATTGTTATTCCATATTAATGATTTTTTAATGTACGCTATTTTGACCTAAATAGTCAGTCAGTCACATACTGTGTGTTACGTGTATACAGTATAATATTCCAGGTATGGAACTAGTGAAAAATAGTGGTTTAAAACTTTTGACACATTGCATATTATCATTTACTTACAATGTTCCTGTCAGCCCTTGCTTTGCTTCTGTCTCTGACCCCTGCTATGCCCACCATGATGTATGTGTGAGTGCATGAGTGGCTTCAAACAGTTCTCATAAGCACTGTATAATATGGTCATTGGAGGTCCTTCACCTGTTCCTCATCTATGTTTTGATTCTCCTGACATTTTGACTTTTAACCTGAACTTAATGGCAGCATATCTCTTAACAGTGCAGTACTGAGCGTGGTACAATACCAACACTGTTGGCAGCATCAGCTATTTTCTTCGATTTAGTGTTTTTATGGACATAGAGATTTTTTATGTCATCCTACCTAGAATGGTATCATAACAGGAAAATATTTTTTCTATGAGGGCTATGTTTTCTTCTTCTGCAAATTTCAGATTCCTCATGTGCTGCCTCTCAGCTGTATCTATAGCATGATCAGTGGGAATTAGGGCTGTTATATACTGTGTGCGGCCATGCACACGCACTTGCCTGTGCGAAGGCGCGTGCACGTGCCACACACATTTTGTGTGTATACTGTGCGCGAGTGTATGACTGTATGTGTGGGTATGTATGTGTGTGTGTGTGTGTATATATGTGTGTGTGTGTGTGTGTGTGTGTGTGTGTGTGTGTGTGTGTGTGTGTGTGTGTGTGTGTGTGTGTTTAAATAACTTTTCAAATAAATAAATCCTTTAATACATTTTTTTATAACATTGTACATACATACACACACACACACACACACACACACACACACACATACACATATGCACACATACACACACATATACACACATATACACACATATACTTGCATTTTCAGCGGCAGTAGCGGCGCAAATTGATTCTTTAACTCATCTACCCCCCTTTTGGCCAGTTCCATTCTCCCTACCATGCGCGCGCAGCACCATTATAGAATGGCTGACTAACCTCAGCCAACTAAAACTGCCGCGCGCGCACAGCGTAGCGCGCGCCCGCACTATAGAACAGCCTTATTGTTGCTCTATATCTCCCTGACTGCTCCTTCCATAACACTACACTCTATCCCTCTCTCTTCTCCCTCCTCCTCGCCTATCCTCCTACCCCTGCCATGTTCCTGAGCTCTGGACCAGCACTTCTAACCTCCTCCTATTCTCTACTCTCCACTGCTTACACTTGTTACACTCCCTCCACGCCTCCATTCACCAATACTCTGCTCTCCAATCGTCATACTTTGTGTCACGGGAGACCAGGTACTTTTAACACCTTTTATATATGTTCAGGGATCATACATTAGGATATACCCCTGGTTCTCCCGGTCCTCTTTTCGGCTTCCCAGCCTCGACCGCTACGTTCAATTCTCAGAACTTGGTCCTCACGTCTGACTTAGGGCGCCATGCATTAAGCGGCGAAAAGGCACATTTCGCCACTTTCTCACCAAAAATGCCTGTTAGATTCAGTAAGCAGCGAAAACCTGGCGAGAATAGAAAAAGTCGCCTTTTTTTGCCGAATTTTTTTTTTGCGGCAGATGTGAGGCGAAAAGCCATTTTTCTACACTTTTTTAAACTTGCTGAATTCTAGTAGCCCCAACCAGCTTCTCGCCATTCTAAAATTGACAATTCCTCTCCAAATCATCCCGCCACAAAAGACGGGACTTAGAAAAAATCATGCCCTTTTCCTGCCTCGGATTGATGCCGGGGGTCTCCGGAGCTGATATCCATTATTATAGGTTAAAGCTGGTAAATTCAGGGCATTATTGAAATCCCTGCTTTCTGATTGGTTAAAATTCCGGGCATTATCCAATCAGTAATGGCCAGGAATTTTTGACAGCTTGCCAAGTTTTTCAGCTTTCAGGTTTCATTCACAAAGAGTGACATTTTCTCTTAGACAGGGGAGGTGATTGGAGAGAAGTCACCAGCAAGGCACTGACTCCTCCCCCACCCTGCCTGCAGAGAGCTCCGAACAGGAGAGTGAGGATAAAGGTTTGTGGGGCCTATGCAGAGAGCTGCGAGAAGCCCAATCTAGGCAGTTTTTTGCCAAAAATGCCTTCAGAAATTTAGTAAATGGTGAGAAACTGGCGAGATGAGGAAATTCCACCAGTTTTTTTTTCTTGGAAAAAAAACTCGCCGGCCGGGTGGCGAGAAGCAATATATCGCCAGTTTTAAAACCCGCCGTATGCAGGTAGCCCGGATCAGCGTCTAGCCACTGATCGCGCCAATAAAATGGAGAGTTTTCTCCAAATCGCCCCGCCAACAAAAATTGGCAAAAAGCTGGAGCTGAGCGGCGATAGGGGTCATAAAAAAAAAATCAGCCCTTTTCCTGGCTGGGATTGATGCCGGGGGGCTCCAGAGCTGATACCCATTAATACCAGCACCGGAGCCCTCGGCATGCATCCGAGGCAGGAAAAATGCACGTACAGCCCACTTCATTAACTTAGCGGCTAACCCCTAAGGCAATGAAGGAGTTAACCCACCTTGCCAGCTTTATTGTGGGTAGCGGGTGTGGGTGAAGGGGGTATTTAGCCCATGGTGTGAATTTAGGGCTTGTGAGGGGTTGCGGGTGCACTTAACCCCTTCACGACCGTAGCAGTTAATACCGCTACGGTCATGAAGGGGTTAACCCCTCCCGCTACCACCCCGCAAGCCCTAAACAACCACCGTTGGGGCTAATACCCCCCTCACCCACACCCGCTACCCACAATGAAGAATAATCACACACAGCAGCCCCACACTAAATAAATAAATCTAAATGAATAAATAAATAAATTAATATAAATATATATATATATATATATATAACACATATATATATACATATATATATATATAACAACAACCCCTATAACCCCTAACATACACATATATGCACATCAATGATACTATAGACCGGCGGGGGCCCTCGGGTGCTCCCGCAGGCCTGCAGTACCAATTATGTGCCCCCCCCCCCAAAATTAATGAATAAACACATACATACTTTTAAAGAAATAACCCCCCCCCCTAACACATACAGTATAGTTATGGCCACAATTACTATTATCAAAAAAGGGATAATAGTGAATGTGCCCATTTTAAATACATAAACAGCAATAAATACATAAATACATATAGCACTTACCCATTACCAGTTGCCACGATGAAGGCCATCCTCATCTTCATCCTGCCCATGCCCTTTCTGCTGCTGCAAAACAGACACAAGAATGAAAACATCCAAAGTAATGTCCCCTAACCCCTTAATCACCATAGCGGTTATTAACCGCTACAGTCATGATGGGGTAAACCCACCCTCACCCACCACTCGGGACGCCTACATACCCTCCCACAGTAACCCCCCACCCCGTGAGGCCTAACCACCCTCACCCACTACCCACAAGGGAGGCCTACCCACATACCGTTTCGGAACACCCAACCCCCCTCCCCCAGTACCCACAATAAAAACAATACAGTGACCCACAATTAACATCATTATATTTATTAAATACATTACCCACCCCCTGTGCCCCTCCATAAATACAAGATTTATCCTTTTACAAACAGGGTTCATAACACAGCCCCACGCGAGTCCCCGTGGGCTGGCGGGGCACCTGACAGACCTACAGAGTACCAGCAGCCCTTTTCAAAAAGGTTCTGGAGGCCTGCTGGTGGGTCCCGCCAAGCGCCATGGCCCCCAGGTGGTCTCCTTGGGTTACTGTGGGCCACAATTGGGTCCCCACAGTAGGCTCAAGGATGTCTGGGAGCCCCGGGTCAGACCCACGAGTGTCTGTGGGGCCTCGGGTGATTCCCACGGGGGTCTGGGGAACTCACGAGTGCTCACTATGGGTCCGCGGTGCCCCCACAGATGTGGGACCACCACTTCATCCCCGCACCTATGGGTCGGCGGTGCCCCCACGGATGTGGGACCACCGCTTCATCCCCGCAGACTACAGGTCCACGGTGCCCCCACAGATGTGAGGCCACTGCTTCATCCCCGCATGTGTCACCCGTGGAACCACCAGCCTGATACCTGTGAGATACCCGAGGAGACCCGCAGGTGGTCTCCAGAGGTCTCACGCGGAACCACGGAACAAACCCTGAATGTAAAAAAAATAAACCTGGCCTATACATTCAATACATACACCCCCCCCCCCCAACACCTACAGTACAATAATGTGCAAAATAACTATTATCCAGATAGGGATAATAGATTATTTGCCCATTATTAAAAACATTAACTAGCATATTCGAATAAATTAAGTACTACTGACCTTATCAATAAGAAGTCTCAGTCGCCAGCAACATCCTTGTCTTGCCCACAAAAAACATAGCCAATACAAAGCCAATACATTGCAATTACATTCAGATATCAATTAATCCCTTAAATACCATATCGGATAATAACCGCAAAGGTAATTAAGGGGTTAAGCAACACTGGCCCGATACCCACCCTTCACCCATGAATTTGTACATTGGCTTCATCATGCAAATATATATATATATATACACACACATGATAAACTAATATACAAATAAATGTAGAAGGATTATCAAAAACATGCTGTACTCAAAATAACAGTTCTCCATAAATACACACTACAATACAATTAATTTCCTTTCATAATCCTAACTGATATTACAATCAAAAAGATCAAATGCCAATCAAAAACCTCAAATCACAATCAGCACATTGCATTTACATTGTATATATGATGCATACAATCTAAGCACCATATACATTCTGCAAATGAATGTTAACAATAACATTGCAAACAAACTACAGATAACTCCAAACAAATATACTATTGTAACTAATCCGGTAAACATAAATCAATTACCATTCATTAATGACATCCCTAAACAATTTACATTCCATCCCTCAACAATTTACATTCCATCCCTAACAATTAAACAATTAACTAATTCAAACCTGCAACTGAACAATGTAGCCTGTGAAAATATATAAGTACCAACAAGCATTAAAAATTGACAACCAAGGCTAACCCTGACCTCTAATACAACATACAATAGCAACGATTACATCTATCTAATTTTAAAATACTTTAAACACACATTTAAGCATAGATGCATAGTCAAAATAATTAAAAACACATCAAATCAAGCTTTTAAAACACTATCATTTCTTACCCTGTATTTATATATCTCTCTAGACATACATACATACATACATACATACATACATACATACATACATACATACATACAGTGGCAAGAAATGATATACCACAGAAAATTAAATAAACATGTTAAGAAAAGAATTTAACAAAATTAACAAGTTCAATTAAAGAAATTTCTTTAGTTCACTTACCGTTACTTGCCCCCACCGACTCCCGTTGAACTGGTTACTCACGATCAAAACCACCAGGCACAGGAACCCATAAAATAACAAACCATAAAAAAATAAACATTAAACTAAAAATCCAAAACAATCCACGGGTCTTCTAATTTTAATCCATCTTCATCTGTATTCTTCTTTCTTCTATCTTCTTCCGGGGTCTTCTTCCCGTCTTCGGCCACGCCCTGGCCTTCTTCTTCTGTAGGAGGTCCTTCCTCCTCGGCGGCTGGCTTCAAAATGAGACGACATAGGCTTTTAAAGGCCTATGACATCACATTTTCGTCATATGGTTCCCACGGCCCTGATTGGGCCGTGAAAACCATGTGTTTTGGCCGATAAAAAAAAAATGATGACGTCACTTAAAGGCAATGAAAGCACAGCCAATCAGAATGGCTTTGCTTCAATTGCCTTTAAGATGACGTCATTAAAAGAAACATGGCCGTCCACACATGGTACGGTTGCCAATCAGAGCGTGGCAACTCCATCCCTACTCTGATTGGCCCTAGTATACCATGTGACAGAGGCTTGGGGGAGAAAGGATGTGACGTCATTGAAAGCCTCTCACATGGTACTAGAGCCAATCACAGTAGCAGATGGTCTTCCATTGTGTTTCGACCGCTGTCGAATACGCCGACCAACGCAGTGGAGGAACGGAACAGTTTTAATGGCTCAGAGAGATGGAGGCGTCTGACAACAGTAACCGCCACCGTAAGACCTAAAAGGCGGATGAGCCTACCCCTCATGGAGGTGTCCGGAAGTCAATCCAGGGACTCTCTGGTACAGATGGAGGTACCTTCCGGTGCCGATGTCCATGTGGCGGAAGCTGACAAAGGCAAAGACAGCACCCCTACGCAGTGGCCGGATGTCAACGCCCTTCCGGTGCGGGATCTGCACATGCGCCAGGACCCCGTGTGACCGGACGGAGATGATGTCATGCTGCTAGCGACCGCTGGGGCAGTGTAACGGATCGGGGGACTCGCGCTTTCCAGCGTGTCCTCGTCACCCCAGCTCCCACGGCGGCTAGCTGTCCCGCTCCCCTACGTCCCCAATCTGTATCCTCCTCCTGAGCCGTTCCTTCTCGGCACGGTCCGCACGCCCAGGCACTCATTCTGCGCACGCGCGCGATCCCCTCACTGAGCGTGCGCGTTCCCGATCGCGGGTCTCCTATTGAGGGAAACACGCCCCTCAGCATGCCTCCGTCATCCCAGCCCTTTCCCTACCTGGCTCCTCCGCTTTTCCTTCCCCTCTGCCTCACGTGCCGAGCGCCTCCTCCGCGATACTTCCCCCGTGTTCTGGTACACGCGTGCATAACAATGTTACAGAAGGCGCGCACCCCGCGCGTGTACCAGAGCACGGGGGAAGTATTTGTGGAGGAGGCCCGGATCCAAACCCTGTTTGGATTCCTTTGGTTTGAACTTGAACTCTGCTTTGGACTTGACTACGCTGCCTTCTCCTGCCCTTGAACCCTGGCTTTCGGACTTCACTACTCTGCTCTCTCCAACCCCTTAACTCTGGCTCTTGGACATTACCCTCCGACCTCTGGCACCCCGGACTCAGCAAGTATAACGTTAACCCTTACTCACCAGGCCCAGCTACGCAACTACCACACTCCGGGCACGCCCTCACTGCTGTGTGTGTGTGTTATACCCTTACCCACCTCAGTACTGGGGACTGGCCAGGTCTGCGGGCATACAGGCATTACATTATGCAGAGCCCAACAAATGCAGACCCCCCTGAGGTGGGCCAAGGTGTTTCCATGGAACATTGGCAATTCCTAAGTGATCAACTCACTAATATCACACAGAAACTTTCTAATTTATCTCTCCGGGAATCTCCCATGGCACCTTCTACCCCGGCCCCAGTGCCTATAAACAATCCGGGGCCACGTATTCCACCCCCCAACCAGTATGATGGGGACCCCCTCGTTTGCCGAGGATTCTTGAATCAGTGTGATGTCCAGTTCGAGATGTCCCGTCCCACTTCCCTACTGGTCGTACCAAGGTGGCCTACGTCTATGCCCTACTCACTGGCGACGCCCTCGCTTGGGCTTCTCCTCTCTGGGAACACCGACCGGATATAACCAAGATTACCCCAAATTCCGGCGTGAGTTCATATGGGTTTTTGACACACCAGCACGTAGGGAGACTGCCGCTTTTTCCTTGTTTCATCTCTCTCAGGCTCGTAGGTCAGCTGCAAGATACGCAGTGGAGTTCCGCACCATCGCTGCAGAAACCCAGTGGAACGATGAAGCTCTTGCTGCAGCATACTGGCACGGTTTGTCCGAACCTCTCATGTGTGACCTTGCAGCTCACGCCCGGCCTTCATCCATCGAGGAACTCATTGCTCTCAGTATCCGGATGGATCAGCGCACTCAAGAACGACGCCACTAGCGTCACCGTTCTCGTTCTCTCTCATCCTTGCCTGTTTCTCCTAGGTCTACTCCATTGGCCTTCCCTGCGTTGGACGCCCCTGAACCGATGCAAATCGGTAGCCAACAGCTTTGGGCCGCTGAGAAAGCACGACGCCTTGAGGAGGGTCTCTGCTATTACTGCAGTTCCCCAGAACACCAACTTCGTCACTGCTGCTTGAAACCGGGAAATGGGAATGCCAAGTAAAGGTAGAGGGGCTTCTACTGGGTACAATTTCTCCTTGCCCCTCTCTCCCTAAGGAACTACCGAAGAAGATTTTTCTCCCCATAACTCTTGTGGGTCCTGATCTTCAAATAGAGGTTGAAGCGTTCATCGACTCCGGGTCTGGTGGCAACTTCCTTGATCACGCCTTCGCTTGCAGCAACCAAATCCCTTAGTCAAGAAAAAGTCGCCTCGGCCTGGAGGCTATTGACGGTCGATCGCTCCAACCAGCCTTCATCATTTGGGAGTCTATTCCACTTACCCTGACCACTGCGGATGGTCATACCGAGGTAATGGTCTTCGATGTTTTCCACTCCCCTACTGTCCAGGTTATTCTGGGATTGCCGTGGCTCCAGCTTCACAACCCACGTATTGACTGGACCAATGTTTTGCCGATCCAATGGGCTGCTACCTCAGGGAAGACGGTTTCTCCTTCTGTTGCCGTGCTTGCTGGCCTCGACACCACCTCATCTTCCCACTCTGCTTTGCCGAAGGTATACCAGGAATACTTAGATGTCTTCAATAAGACTCAGGCTGAGGTGTTACCCCCTCATCACTCTTATGACTGTCCCATTGATTTAATTCCTGGAACCATACTCCCCAAGTCTAAGTCGTACTCCTTATCTGTGCCCGAGACGGAAGCGATGACATCATACATCCAGGAGAATCTTAAGAAGGGGTTCATCCGAAATTCAAACCTCCCCCGCCGGGGCAGGCTTCTTCTTCGTGAAAAAGAAGGATGGCTCTTTAAGACCCTGTATCGACTTTCGTCGGCTTAACAAGATTACGGTAAAAAAACGGTACCCCCTTCCTTTGATTTCAGAACTCTTCAACCGTCTACAAGGAGCCTCTATATTCTCCAACCTCGATTTAAGAGGAGCCTAAAATCTTATCCGAATAAGAGACGGGGACGAATGGAAAACCGCGTTTAACACGTGTTCGGGACATTATGAGTACTTAGTGATGCCGTTCGGCCTATGCAATGCCCCTGCTGTTTTCCAAGAATTCACGAATGATATCTTCCGGGACATTTTGGGAACGTTCGTCATCGTATATTTGGATGACATCCTCATTTTCTCCAAAAGCTTGGAGGAGCACATTCGCCATACCAAGTTGGTTCTCTCTCGGCTTCGTGCTAATCGCCTCTTCGCAAAAATGGAGAAATGTCTTTTCCATCAATCTTCCACAGCCTTCTTAGGCTATATAATCTCTGACAAGGACTTCACCATGGACCCTGAGAAATTAAAGTCTGTACTCGACTGGCCCTTGCTGAATTCCCTGAAGGCCATACAGCGCTTCCTTGGCTTTGCTAATTACTATCGAAAATTAATTCGTAACTTCTCCACTATTGCTCTACCTATCACTGCCCTGACCTATAATGGTGCTGATCTGACTGTTTGGTCCCCTGAAGCCGTCGCAGCCTTCGACTTTCTCAAAAAAGACTTTGTGTCTGCCCCCATCCTTCGGCATCCGGACACTTCTCTTCCCTTTACTCTAGAAGTAGACGCCTCTGATGTGGGAGCCAGCGCAGTGCTTTCTCAGAGATCTTCCCCACAGGAAAAACTCTAGCCTTGTGGATTCTTTTCCAGGAAGTTCTCTTCGGCCGGAGAAATTATGATGCCGGGAACCGTGAGCTTCTGGCCATCAAATTGGCCCTCCAAGAATGGAGACATCTCCTCAAGGGTACCAAGGAGCCAGTAGCAATCCTCACCGATCACAAAAACTTATTGGACATTGAGGGGGCTCGTCATTTGGGATCCCGTCAAGCTCGTTGGGCTTTGTTCTTTTCTTGGTTCAATTACACAATTTCTTATATTCCTGGCACCAAGAATATCAAGGCTGATGCTTTGTCTCACCAGTTCTCCACGGAGAACGAATCTAATGAATCCTCAGAGACGATTCTTCCCGCTACTGCACCGACACACTTTATTCGAGCAAATACCCAGTATGTACCTGGCAGATACCTGGAATGCGCCGCTCCTCACCTCTGACAAGCCCCGTTACGTTTGCCTTCCCCAGCCTGGGTTCCTGCCTGGCTGACAGGCGGCTGATCTGTTAAATGATAATGATTAGGATTTAATAGGCTGCAATGCTTCGCGTGTCTACCAGATGG
Organism: Ascaphus truei; assembly: GCF_040206685.1. NCBI lineage: Eukaryota > Metazoa > Chordata > Amphibia > Anura > Ascaphidae > Ascaphus > Ascaphus truei. The sequence goes on from NC_134484.1 coordinate 126,743,728, forward strand.
CATAAATTCATGAATTGTAATGCAGTATATATATATATATACTGTGCAGTATTGCAGCCAGCGGGAATAAAATGCTTCAATCCCTGCCTGGAAAATACCTCAATGCACTCGGGCAGAAAACAGTCACAAACCTCAATACACCCGGGTATACCCGAATTCGTGGGACTAGCCGAGCTCGAATAAAGTGTGTCGCCAGTGTAAGTGTATTATTTCCGCCAACAACTTTGATATTTTGGATGAAATCAATAAAGCCCAGGCTCATATTCCTAGCAGATTTAAGGTGCCAGAAGTATGGTTGTACGCAGCCCCGCGCTTTTGCCACAAAATACTTCTGTGGGGACATTCGTCTATATCTACTGGTCATCCAGGCTTCAAGAGGATTGTAGATCTTATCAAACTGACCTTTTGGTGGCCTAAAATGAACAAGGACATTTTCGATTTCACCAGAGCTTGTCCGGTCTCTGCCCAGAGCAAATCCGCCCGACACAAACCTTCTGGTCTCCTCATGCCTCTTCCTATTCCGGAACAACCTTGGAAGCATATCTCCATGGACTTTATTGTGGAGCTTCCCAATTCTAAAGGGATGAATACAATCCTTGTGGTAGTAGACAGGTTTTCCAAGCATACACACTTTATACCCCTCAAGGGTCTTCCCAATTCAGCTACCTTGGACGACGTTTTTTTCTAAGGAAATTTTCAGATTATACGGTGTACCCATTTCGATTGTGTCAGACAGAGGTACTCAATTTATTTCTAAGTTTTGGTGAGCTTCTTCTCAGAGACTTGGCATTTCCCTTCTATTTTCCTTAGGTTATCACCCACAAACCAACGGGCAGACGGAGAGAATGAATCAGACTCTGGAACAGTATCTCAGATGCTTCATGTCTGAATCTCAAGACACTTGGGTGGACTTATTACCATGGGCTGAGTTTGCTATTAACTATTATAAAACAAATCCACGCAAGAGTCGCCTTTTTTCATTAACTATGGATTCCATCCCAGCAGTCTTCCCCTCTCCTCCCTCCCCTCTGGTGTTCCCGCTGCAGATTCTCACATATCCAGTCTTCAAAATTCTTGGAAAAAGATCCTAAAAGCTTTGCAAGTTTCCGTTCAAAGACAAAAGGCGCAAGCTGATCGGCGACGTCAAGTGGGCCCAGAACTCAAACCCGGAGACAGAGTTTTGCTATCTTCCAAGAATATCAAGCTCAAGACTCCTTCCCAGAAACTGGCCCCGAGATTCTTGGGTCCTTTCAAGGTCCTCAAAAGGATTAACCCCGTCGCGTACCGACTTGCACTTCCCCCTACTATGAAGATCCCCTCTGTATTCCACGTGTCTCTACTTAAACCTTTGATCCAAAATGCCCATTTTCCAGACCACCCTCAGAGACCTAATCCTGTCATCATACAAGGACAACAAGAATTCGAAGTCCAGTCCATACTCGATTCTCGTTGGTCCAGGGGCAGACTTCAGTTCCTCGTACACTGGAAAGGATATGTCCCGGAGGAACGCTCCTGGATACCATCTCATCACATTCATGCCCCAGCACTCCTCAGACAGTTTCGTCTGAAGTTTCCTCATAGACCTTGGGAGGATCGTCCAGAGTCCGATCCTCAAGGGGGGGATACTGTAACGGATCGGGGGACTCGTGCTTCCCAGCGTGTCCCCGTCCCCTCAGCTCCCACGGCGGCTAGCTGTCCCGCTCCCCTATGTCCTCAAACTCTATCCTCCTCCCTGAGCCGTTCCTCCTCGGCACGGTCCGCACCCCCAAGCACTCGTTCTGCGCACACACGCGGTCCCCTCACTGAGTGTGCGCTTTCCCGATTGCGGGTCTCCTATCGAGGGACACGAGCCCCTCGGCGTGCCTCCGTCATCCCAGCCCTTTCCCTACCTGGCTCCTCCGCTTCTCCTTCCCCTCTGCCTCACGTGCCGAGTGCATCCTCCGCGATACTTCCCCCACACTCTGGTACACATGCATAACAATGTTACTGAAGGCGAGCGCACCCGCTCTAGTCATCAGCCGTCCCCAGGCACTGGCTCCGCCCCCTGTCAGTTGCAGGCTATTACCCTGGATTACCTCCCTGTCTCCTCCCCTGCTCTCACAGACCTATCCCTGCAATCACCCACTCAGACCTCTGCTCCTCCCCTCACCCCTATTGGTCCTTCCTCCCATATAACCCCACTCCGTCCTCTCAGTCCTTGCTCTGCATAGCTTTCCTGTAGCTCCTGTGTGTGCAGTGTCTATGCCTAGCTCCCTTGTCTGTTTCAGCTCTGGTTCCTGTCCCTGCCACTGTTTGGATTCCTTTGGTTTGAACTTGAACTCTGCTTTGGACTTGACTACGCTTCCTTCTCCTGCCCTTGAACCCTGGCTTTCGGACATCACTACTCTGCTCTCTCCAACCCCTGAACTCTGGCACTTGGACATTACCCTCCGACCTCTGACACCCCGGACTCAGCAAGTATAACATTAACCCTTACTCACCAGGCCTGGCTACGCAACTACCACACTCTGGGCATGCCCTCACTGCTGTGGCTGCGTGTTATACCCTTACCCACCTCAGTACTGGGGACTGGCCAGGTCTGAGAGCATACAGGCATTACAGGCGGATAAGATGACTCCGATTACCACTCTTGTGAGTACCGCTTCCACTAGCTTAAAGAGAACTGCCTTTATTCAGTCCATGTATGAGCGCATTGCTAGCCAAAAAGCGGCAAAATGGCCAAAGAGGACGATAGGCCTCCGGTGTGTCCAGATGTCCCCACCCCTGCTGTTCTGGCTCAGTCACTAGACTGTTTGCGGGCCCATGGGTCCACGCCAGCCCCTATACCTCACTTGGTCTAAATCACATAAGTGGCGGGTCCGGGTAATGTAGCCCTATGAAACATTGACCGGGACTCGGACACTTTCAAGGCCCCTTTACCTTCGACCAGTACGGCTGGTCTCCAGGTGTCTTGCCACCCTTCTTTTACTGCATCTTTCAAAAGGAATTCGAACAAGGGAACCCCTTCTACCAGAATAGCCCAGGATGCGGAAGCTAATCAGGCCGCACGAGAAAGATACTCGAGAAAGAGGAGCTTGCGGGCCTCTAAGACTCTTATTCCGTCTGCGGACTGGAAGGACTGGTCTTATGGGAATGAGATGTAATAAATAATGAATGTGTTGATGTAGCGTAAATAGTGGGTTCAGCCATTATGCTATGTCTGTGGTTTCAGGGTTCTCCGACACCACATCAAACACAGGGTCCGCTATTGTAACGCCTGCCGGTCCTTACCGTGGGGGCATCCTAGATTCAAGGGGTAAGTGCCATTCATGGATCGTACTAGGTTCCTACTAGAGACCAGGGATGTGGTAGACCATTGGTGAGCTGAAGGAAAGTTTAATCCCGAAGAATCCGCAGAGATCATGAGATGCCGGGAGCGAGAGATTAGTCTGGGTATACATCAGCATTTGGGTGAAGCATTAGATAACTATAACCCCCCCGGTTAAAAAAACATTGTTCTGGGCTCAGCCAGGGAAGGTTGGGGGTTGTCAGTTAACTAAAATCAGCCGAGCCGAGAGACATGTAATTCAGTAGTACCCGAACTCGCACGGGTTCGAGTACACATATGTTCCGCAGCCATTGATGAGAGAAATTGAGGAGATCTTAAAGAAATGGCTAGTAGAGGCAGTTAGGGCCATGTCATGGAGCATAGTAGGAGCTCCTTCCATAATACAGAGGCACGGGTAGCCTACTTAGTCAAAGTATGGAAGGTGGGAAGGTCAGTGTACATGAACCGGGTGGAGTACGTGTCCGAACGGCATCCACTAAAGGTTTTTTCCATTACTATAACTTATTAATCAGGAGCTTTAGTTAGGAAACTGGATCCTGAGCACTACTATTGATTAAAGAGCTCTAGATTTTGGGAGAGACTTTTGTATGCATATGAACCGGGTGAAGTACGTGTCCGAACGGCATCCACTACAGGTGTTTTCCATTACTATAACTTATGACTCAGGAGCTTTAGTAAGGAAACCGGATCCCGAGCACTACTATTGATTAAAGAGTTCTCCATTTTGGGAGAGACTTTTGTATGCACATACAGACACGTTGGGTGATACATGCCGATAAAACTGTATGCTTTGTTTTCACTGAATATGTCATGCATAGTAATATGATATTAATTATGTGAAATGTTATACTGTTATTTTCAGGTTACCTTCAAGGATGGTACCCGAAAATTTATACGCAAGCGTGGTCATTGGGATTCCATCAAAGGGAGAGTGTAGCCATGCCATCTGTGGCTACTAGTTTGCTTCCCTCCTGGCATTAAGCCCTGGTACAAACAGGCCTTGCCATTAGTTGATATGGGGTTTTCCCCCTCTGAGGAGCTGCACTTGAGTGACAGCAGCAGGCGGTGACATCAGGCCTGGGAATAACCAATCATGAGACAGACCTGGTGCCCTCCTCCTGGCAGTACTTAAGGGTAGTACCGCCCCAAATTCAGGAGTGTCTTTCCCCACTTGAGGAAGGCAGTTCACACATTGGAGAGGCTGAGCATTGGGCCTTCTCCAGTCCTCTTCCCTCTGGGTGAGAGTGAGTGTGGACCATACATCTGCCTCTGCTAGAGAGGCAGGGAAGAGCTAGGATGGCTGTGGGTGCCCTTGGCCTGTAGTGACGATCCAGGGACCATCCTTCAGTTGTAGCTGAGAAGTACTGAATTGGGCAGAAGCCTGCCTTGTTACTGTGCTGTACAGAAGAGATAATAAACCATTCCTGTTGTTATATCTCCTGCCTGGTCCATGACCTTACTGGGGGGAGAGGTAATAGTTCTATCGTGGGAGATCACCTTCCGCTCCTGGAGCCTATGGCAGATGGAGGAGCTGCACTGCTAAAGAGATATGTAGAGTATGAACCCCAGAAGCCTATTCCTATGTCCCCACTACCATCGGCGGATGACTCAGCCCTCCTGTTACCAGCAAGTATCATGCACCACACGCTCCGTAATGGCCACATATCCCACCGGGTGGGGGAACCACCATTACACTTCTATTCCTTCTCTTTATAAAGCTAGTGTATTGTATGTACCCTGAAATCGTAGGTGTTAAGATAAATAAATTAATTATTCTTCACCGTTTGGAATCAACATGATCGTGTTGTTCCCATCATAATCATATGTTTTATATTAAGTGATTCAAACATATATTTACATAACTCACATAACTCATGTTAGGCTTTTAAATGATGGAGAATTAATCATAAAGCATATTAGAAATGTGTTGTACTATATCGACCAGATGCAGAATAAAGGCGTTTGGGTCTTTTGGTAGGACAAAATTTGTGTAATTTGTGTAATTCATTGTACTGCTAAAAGATAATAAAAATCAGATAGCCCATCATACTTTCATAATTTTTTCTTCGGCAGCATTGCTCTGGGTTAGAAAAGATGATCAAACAGATATTGCTGAAGGGCAACAAACAAGCAAGAAAAAGCGATGCAGAGATTTTCATCCATGGGAAATATTGGGCAGCTGTAGGCTGTTAGGTTGGAATTTTCAAGACACATCCTTAATCCGCCAGTTTAGTAACGAGTGCAATGACTTTCAAACAAAGGAGTGACATATAAATATGACCTATGAATAATTTTAAAAGGAAAAAAAAAATAATTCCCTGTTAAGAAATGTTTAATAAATATTGGAATATTTTGAGAATATTATGTAAACATACAGAGTAATCACATGGAACTGGCAAGATTCCATATATCTCTTACACAAATATTGTCTGGATTTTGGAGTCATTTTGAGATATGAAAAGAAGAGGTTACAAAGCCATAGTGAATCTGTAAGTATGCACATACACAAATACACACAATGAAACACACACAAAAGCAGACAGATATAATTAAATCCAAAGCAGTTCTACTAGGTTGATGTTCTAAGCTTCAACTAGTAAGAGCTGGGAAAAAGGGATCAGAGGACTCAGCTCACTGAATTTCACACTTTTAATTCACTAGGAATAAATACATGTGACACATAAGTTAAAAAAACAATAATAATATTGCATAAATTGAACATATATTTTTATCCCTGAAGTGAACTAGTAAGTAACCACATAAATAGAATTTTTAATATAAAAATAAAACAGTACTACACTACAGTACATCCTCTTTTTCAGGAAATATGGCACATTAATTAAAGTAAGGATAATGTGAAAAGTACTTATTTTCATTTGAAGATCACAGTATTGAGAGTAAGAAAGTTATAGGGGTGGTGTTCTGATTGTATTTATTTGTTTGTATTAAAAGTAAAATAAAATAGATTAAACCTATATTTTATTTAACAATAAAGTAAAAAACAAAAGTCACCCTCAGTACTCAATAATTAGAAATGGTTTATCAGTGAGATTAAATAAAGATCTCTAAAGATGCGCTACCAATTGTCAAAGTAAAAAGTCAATTTTTAATTACCACAGGTAGATAAAAAATCACAATAGATAATACAAAAACATAATGGAACACTCGACAAAATATGGGAAGGTTATGTAAAGTCTATGACAGCAATGCTAAACAAGCAAAAAGAAAAATAATACTTATCCATATAGTAGGTAGTGAAGATGCAAAGATAATAGCAAAAAAATATATACAAAAATTTGAATCCAAAATGGGAGAACTACAGTATACTAAGCAATGAAAAATACACAAATAAGGGCAAACAAGAGGGGCAACACTTTCTAACGGCCTGTTCCCACGCATCCCTAACAGAACATGGTACGTCCCTTATAGTCTCTTGGGAGAAGAAAATATGTATGATGTTAAAAGTCCTTAGTGCCTCCCCGTTAGTGTGAGCAGTCCGTCTTCATGAATATGTGAAATAAAAACTACAAACCTAAATCGTTAAGGTTAATAATAGGCATTTCTTTTTATTATTTGCCGTATGTACCTTTAGTTTAAGAAGTACTGTAGATCCTGAGAAGTTCATTAATAACTTAACAAGATGTTAACTTCAATCAGTTACCCCGTGGTAACAGGGATCTTCAAAGCTAACAAGGCGTTAAAGGCTGTCTTACAGGTAACATAGCCTGTCATTTACTTTAACGGATGTTAGTGCTAATGCTATGCAAAAGAAGTGTGGCCCACCAGAACACATATTCATAGCAGTCCATTAAAGTTAAGGCAGGAATTATCACATTTTTGCTTAGGTCATGGCTATACTGTATGTGGATTTAGGTGCTGATAAGGTAGCAGAAAATTCATTGACCTTGACCAAGGTTCTGAAGTGGACCACTATGAATTTATTGCCTTAGCAATATTAGAAATGTAAATGAATGCCCTGGACTAGGCCAAACATTTAGCCATGACCGGTCTATTAACCCTTTGGAAGCCATAATGCTCATGAAAAATATTTTTTTTTCATATGAGATTTCATCTCAAATTAAGGAAATTCCTGATTGGTGGATGTACTATATGATTCCCTTACTTTTTGCCTGATGCCATTCTCAGGCAAAAGTGATGGGTCCACATGGTACATCAACCAATAGGATTGGCGATGTAACATGTTATGGGCCTTCTGTGATGTCCCAGACCTATATTAGGCTTGGAATGTCTCAGAAGACAGGAAAAAGCTATAGAGGCCACATCCTGGGGCTGAACAAGAAAAGAAGACAGCTTTAGAGAAAAGAAGAAAATAAAAAATACTACTCTTCTATCAACGGAGGATTGATGGATAGAGCTTTAAGGTTCAGGTGGTGCAACTGATGGGGAGTTTTCTTCTCCTATATGGAGCAATTTGCCTCATAGTGGAGATATTGAAGGAATAGGGAGTCAGAGAGAAGCATATGTTCTGCTTCCTTAGTCTGTTCCAGAAGACGTTGTATGGTGAAGGCATGGACAGCTACTGTATGTTACATTAAGATCCAGTCATTTTATTGACGGACTGTATTTACTGGGAAGTGGCAGCCCTGCCGCCATTCTCTGTAATGCTCTAGAAAAACTACAGAGCTCTATAACTGCATTAAAATCATGGAATTAATGCAAATCAGCCAAATTTACACTTAATAATTTTTATATGTGTCTGTGATCATTTTTGTAATATTTTTACATGTATTAATGTGTAATAAAATAATTATGCCATCAATCTACATCAATTATTATAACTAAAGCATTGCCTTATGAATTACTGTACTATTCTATTGCATAAATCATAATATTTAATTGACCATTGAATGACCTTGTAACAGAAATCATAAAACAAATACAAAAATACATACATAAATAAACTATTTTGTGCCTCAATTGGCAGAGCTGTCAAATAGACGCAAGGGTATCAAGCTGGTTGCAAAGTGCCTTTTGTGGAAATTGCTCTTTAGCAGTATAGATGTGCAAAATATTGACCAACATTCATGAGCTAGTTGAGATTTGCCTTTTTTCCAGCAAAATGTTGCATTCATTGGCAAACGTCATTGGCAAGAATTAACCTAGCATTAAAAATCAATGTGCAATGTCCCCTGACCCTTTATGTACCACCATTTACTGACTGGTACTGTACATATCCTTGTTATATTTTGGCACAATTCTGGTAAAAATTTGTACATTTGATGAGATATTAATTTAAGCTTTAGCAAAAATGTAGAGAATATTTACAAACAAATTCTGTGAAACACTTTTGAAGACATTCACACATCTCTACTCAGGAGTAGTGATTGAGATGTGCCAGACGAGGCCAAAGCATTGGAAGAGGTCATGGTTGGTTGGCTCTATGCCCTTTGTTCAAACAGAGATATTTTAACTGTCCCCATTGCTGTATAAATGTTCTAATGTCATGAAGGTGATTATTTGTGTGGCACAACACTTGTAGCATTAATTCCATGGATTATTTCACCGACATCTGCAAGAGCAGGCTGTGTTGAGTCATATGTACTTGACAACATGCTAAGGATCCCATGCTCTCACTGATTTCTACCAGCCTTCCTGTGTGTAGATTTTACAGATGTTGACCTCTGTCAATTTCAAATCTATGTTAGAAACTGGCTTATGTCAGTTGTCTGATGTCCTGGCTGAGATCGCACCCACACCAGGAGGAGTAGGTACTAAAACCAATGTCAATGGGTGCTCGCCACATACAAGGGCCGCCTATGAACACTGTTCCGATGTTGACTGTACAATGGTCTGGAGCTGATCCATCCATTTTTCATTCTGGTCCAAGTTTATTTAACCGGCGGTTTCGTGCATGGCCAGGACTCAACCCACCTCACTTGGTCCATGTTCGCGGGGCTGAGCATACTGTAACTGGCACTCACCACAAACAGGATGGAATTTTGAGCCGAGCTTGGGATATTGATAGCCTGACTTGAAACTGTGAAGCACGTGCGAATGCGGTACTCATCATCATGGGTAGCTGGGTCAGGGCAGGAGAGCAGAGTAGTAGGAGAGCAAGCCAAGGTTGAGGAGTGGAGAGGTACAGGTCGTAGGGGTCACTAGCGGAGGTCAAGGATTGGAGAAGTCAGCAGGGTCAAATCAACACAAGGAGAGGCGAAGCAGAGTGCTTGTGATCAGCACATGCCACAAGAGATTATGCTAAGTCAACTTCCTGGTGGAAGAGGCTGAGCCTAAATAGTAGGAAGAGTCAATCAGGTGTAGAGCTGCACAGCAGACAGGAACAAGGCTGGAGCCCATCAGGCAACCGAAGCTTGACAGGGCAGAGACTGCTCCCGATCCTCACACCACCTCAGGCATGAGGTCAATCACTGCCTGTTTAGCTGGTGATGCAGGAGTGTGCTGTTATGAGGGTCCTGTGGGTGGATAAGGGAAGAGTGAATACATTTATCTTGTATATATATATATTATTTTTTTTATTATATATATATATATCCAAAAGAGGTCACTGGCACTCCTAGGAATATAGGAAAGAGCGGTGCTTGGCCCATAAAGATGAATAATGCATGTAATCACCAGCAAGGTGATAAAAAAAATAGCACTCACCAGGTAAAGTCCAAATAAACTGTATTCACAGTGTTTCACACAAATTCCAACGTTGCGATCCTCTTCAAGGGATCTTTCTCAAGGGGGTGTGCAAAGGACAAATGACAGTGAAACCCTTATAAACCCTCACCCAAGTGCCAGACACAAACATCAATCATTTAATTAAACAATTAATTAAACAAATGCGTGAAAATTCAGGTGAGTACACTGATTGTATGACAAGTATGGTCCTAACTCAGAGTGCCTCTGCAGCTGTGTGTGGGTGTACTCAAAGCTAAGTTGATATAGGCCTGGAGTATACCTGTTAGGAGATTGTTATCAGTTTAACTCTATGATAGTGGATCCTAATGTATTCAGCAATCTACAAACTACCAAGACCAGAGCACGCCATAAAGGCACCAGAACGCTATAGTCCCAATACAATAAAGTTACAAGGACAATGACCTGAGCATGGTGTCTGAGAAACTAAGAACCAGTGGACCAAAGGATGATCACGTGTACAAAATCACCCACACAGTGAGGTAGTGCAAAGTGCAAAAACATGGGGAAAGCACATAATCGGATGGGGTGAGGGGGGGTGGATGGGCGCGGAGATATACAGCCAACAGACATAGATCATATGTAAAACCATAGTTCACATGGAAAAAGAGCATAAAGCAGACCTGCACAACACACGGCCCGCTGGCACTCACTATGCGGCCCACGGCGGCGGCAGCGGCTTTCCCCTCCTCCCTCCCCCGAGCCCTCTCTCCCTCCCCCAAGTCCACTCTCCCTCTCCGCCAACCACCGTGAGCCGAGCCAGCTCTGTCCCCCCCCTGAGCCGAGCGAGTGAGCCAGCTCTCCCCCCGCTGAGCGAGCGAGCCAGCTCTCCCCCACTGAGCGAGCGAGTCAGCTCTCTCCCCTCCCTGAGCCAAGCGAGCGAGTCAGCTCTCTCCCCCCCGAGTCGAGCGAGCGAGTCAGCTCACCCCCCCGCCGAGCGAGTCAGCTCTCTCTCCCCCCCGAGCCGAGCGAGCAGTCAGCTCTCCATCCCCCCCCAAGCCGAGCCCAGCCCAGCCCGCTCTCAAGACTGCACGCTCTAGCAGTGTGGCACTTCGGGTGCCCGCTGCTTGCGAGAGCGCGCAGTCCTCCCTGCTCTCCGCTGTGATCTGTGATGCAGGGGGTGATGTGCAGAAGGGGGGGTGATGTGCAGGGGAGGGTAATGTGCAGGGGGGTGATGTGCAGGGGGGGTGATGTGTGTGGGGGTGATATAGGGGGGTTGATGTGCAGGGGGGTGAGGTAAGGTGCAGGGGGTGAGGTGCAGGGGGGTGAGGTGAGGTGCAGGGGGATGTGAGATGCAGGGGGGGGGTGGAATGTGTGTGGTCTTCAGGGGGGTATTGTTTGTGATGTGGAGGGTGAGTATTGTGTGTGATGTGGAGGGTGAGTATTGTGTGTGATGTGGAGGGTGAGTATTGTGTGTGATGTGGAGGGTGAGTATTGTGTATGGGTGAGGTAGAGAGATGGGGGTGTGAGAGTTGGGGAGTCACAAACGTTGATGATGAGTGGTGTAGGGGGAGATATGAAGATGATGAGGGGTGCTGGGGGGATGTGACAGGGAGGAAAGGGTTAATACCTGATTTGCCATGCATTACTGTTGTTGCCCTGTCCCCGCCATTTTTATTCCCCATGTGCAGGCCATTCCCTGTCTGCGTGGGTAAAAGACAAGATGCATTGCTTGCCATACCCTCTAACCAACACATGATAGAAGATCTTAAATGTAAGGCAGGAGGTATTTTTTTGTAAGTCTAAGCAGGAATTACTTGGACATCCAGCTGTGATATGGGTGAATGAGCTTCGGTATTTTTATGACCAAGCCTGAAAGGGTTGTAATTATTTTTATGATGGAGCCTCAAAAGGCTCCCACAGATTTAGAGTCCCCCTGTCTAAAAGAGTGTCAATTATGACAATACCCAGAGGCCCATAATGTATACATAATGTATACAACCATAGTTCACATGGAGAAAGAGCATAAAGTAACAGAATAAAATAAGCAGCATCACAGGAAACACCCAAGGTTAAGGTCTTCATTAAGACCCCTTGGGTGATGGTGTCCAGTTTATATATCATCTTGGCCTCCAGTTGCAGAAGTAGTTGTGTCTGTTTTGCCGCCCCTGTGAGGAACATGGGCTTGGGCAATGGGCATGCATCTAAACGTTGCAAGGCCGTGCTCCTTGAGTTTAAAGTGTCTGGCCACTGGGAGATGTTTAAGTTCATCCTGACTAGGGGTTACCACTAGCGCTTTCCGGATGGTCGATCTATGGACCGCTATTCTCTCTTTAAGCATTCTAGATGTTTTGCCTACATAGTGTAGATCACATGGGTATTTGATAATGTACACCACAAAGCACGATTCACAGTTCAGAAAGTTGGGGATATTTATCTTGTAACCCTTGTGAGGGTGCGTAAAGAATTTATCCAAAATTAGGAATTGACAGTTTACACATTTTTTACATTTGTTTACTCCTGGTGCCTTGGTTAGCCAAGTAGGTATATTGGTGTACTTTTCTACTGGATCTGACAAAAACACCCTACTACAAGTCCTACACCACTGAAAAGAGGCTTACCATTTTCAAAAATGCTACGGGTAAGGAGGCTGACCAGTAACCCGTCAGATGTAGAGGACGCACTCCAGAAAATGGCCACCCGCTTTCGCGAAAGGGGCTATGGCGAAGAAGAGATACAACAAGCACTAACCAAGGCCAGGCTTCCTTCTAGAGAAGAGCTCCTTATACCAGGGACTCAAGTCACCCAACAGGACCGCATTCATGTAGTTTCTACATACTCTACGGCTTCAGGGCACATTCAGCGCAGCATACGCAGTCATTGGCATATACTAGCCAATGACAAAAAAATTGGCAGGGATTGCAAATCCCCCGGCCCCCCCGCTCTTCTGTTACAGGAGGGGACCGAGCCTAGGGGACTTATTGACCAGTTCAGATCCGGTAGAAAAGTACATCAATAAACCTACCTGGCTAACCAAGGCACGAGGAGTACACAAGTGTAAAGGATGTGTAAACTGTCAATTCCTAATTTTGGGTAAATTCTTTACGCACCCTCACATGGGTTACAAGATAAATATCCCCAACTTTCTGAACTGTGAGCCGCGCTTTGTGGTGTACATTATCAAATGCCCATGTGTTCTACACTATGTAGGCAAAAAATCTAGAATGCTTAAAGAGAGAATAGCGGTCCATAGATCAACCATCTGAAAAGCGCTAGTGGAAAACCCTAGTCAGGATGAACTTAAACATTTCCCAGGGGCAAGGCACGTTAAAATCAAGGGGCACGGCCTTGCAACGTTTAGATGCATGCCCATTGCCCAAGCCCATGTTCCTCACATGGGCGGCAACAGACACAACTACTTCTGCAACTGGAGGCCAAGATGATATATAAACTGGACACCATCACCCCAAGGGGTCTTAATGAAGACCTTAACCTTGGGTGTTTCCTGTGATGCTGCTTATTTTATTCTGTTACTTTATGCCAGGCCTGCACAACTTGTCAAGTGAGAAGGGCCGAACTGCTACAAGGAATACAGATTCGGGCCGCACAGGTAAAATAATCATCATCATCATCATCATCATCATCATCATCATCATCATCATCATCATCATCATCATCTCTCCCCAGCACCTCTCATCATCATCCTCATATCTTCAGCACCCATCAATCTCTACCAGCACCCCTCATCATCCTCATATCTGCCCCAGCAACCCTCATCCTGATATATCTCCCTAGCACCGTCATCAACATCCTCATATCTCCCCCAGCACCCCTCATCCTCATATCCCCCTGTCACGATGACATCAACTTTTATCAACACATTTATATTTCTGCGTACTTGATTGAACAAAACAAGTTGCAAAATAAATTGTGATTTATTTCCTTAATAGACAAACACACGACATCTGCAGAATGCACTTAAAACAACACTCAATGGGATAAGGAAATGAAAGAAATTGTCCTTGGAACTAAAGAAATTGTCCTTTGCTTGCCAGTGCAAGAAATGCAGCCTTGGTTTTAAAAATCCTGTGGTTATGTGGTTATTAACCCCTTCACTCCTGGACTGGTTGCTGCTGTACTGGAACAAAGTCTTGCATCTTTACATCATGGATTAAAATTCAGGAATCACCCTGGGAAATACCTGGGAAGCCACAGTTATAGACTGGCCAAAGCTATCTTTAACATGTGGATCCAATCCCCTCTTGGGAACAAAAAAAAACACGAATAGCCAAGTGACCCACAGTTCATAAGACCGGTCAAAAGGGCTGTCCGGTGGGCAGGGCGCATGGGTCAGGTTGACGCCCATGCCACTTAGCATACCTTAGCTACACCCATTTCTTGGGGCCACTGTGTCTGGTCTCTGACTTAGAGGTGTCACTAGCTTGACATCTGCTGTGCATCAGTATGCCAGTATTGTATACATTATGGGCCTCTGGGTATTGTCATAATTGACACTCTTTTAGACAGGGGGACTCTAAATCTGTGGGAGCCTTTTGAGGCTCCATCATAAAAATAATTACAACCCTTTCAGGCTTGGTCATAAAAATACCGAAGCTCATTCACCCATATCACAGCTGGATGTCCAAGTAATTCCTGCTTAGACTTACAAAAAAATACCTCCTGCCTTACATTTAAGATCTTCTATCATGTGTTGGTTAGAGGGTATGGCAAGCAATGCATCTTGTCTTTTACCCACGCAGACAGGGAATGGCCTGCACATGGGGAATAAAAATGGCGGGGACAGGGCAACAACAGTAATGCATGGCAAATCAGGTATTAACCCTTTCCTCCCTGTCAAATCCCCCCAGCACCCCTCATCATCTTCATATCTCCCCCTGCACCACTCATCATCAACGTTTGTGACTCCCCAACTCTCACACCCCCATCTCTCTACCTCACCCATACACAATACTCACCCTCCACATCACACACAATACTCACCCTCCACATCACACACAATACTCACCCTCCACATCACACACAATACTCACCCTCCACATCACAAACAATACCCCCCTGAAGACCACACACATTCCACCCCCCCCCTGCATCTCACATCCCCCTGCACCTCACCTCACCCCCCTGCACCTCACCCCCTGCACCTTACCTCACCCCCCTGCACATCAACCCCCCTATATCACCCCCACACACATCACCCCCCCTGCACATCACCCCCCTGCACATTACCCTCCCCTGCACATCACCCCCCCCCTGCACATCACCCCCTGCATCACAGATCACAGCGGAGAGCAGGGAGGACTGCGCGCTCTCGCAAGCAGCGGGCACCCGAAGTGCCACACTGCTAGAGCGTGCAGTCTTGAGAGCGGGCTGGGCTGGGCTCGGCTTGGGGGGGGATGGAGAGCTGACTTGCTCGCTCGGCTCGGGGGGGAGAGAGAGCTGACTCACTCGGCGGGGGGGTGAGCTGACTCGCTCGCTCGACTCGGGGGGGAGAGAGCTGACTCGCTCGCTTGGCTCAGGGAGGGGAGAGAGCTGACTCGCTCGCTCAGTGGGGGAGAGCTGGCTCGCTCGCTCAGCGGGGGGAGAGCTGGCTCACTCGCTCGGCTCAGGGGGGGGACAGAGCTGGCTCGGCTCACGGTGGTTGGCGGAGAGGGAGAGTGGACTTGGGGGAGGGAGAGAGGGCTCGGGGGAGGGAGGAGGGGAAAGCCGCTGCCGCCGCCGTGGGCCGCATAGTGAGTGCCAGCGGGCCGTGTGTTGTGCAGGTCTGCTTTATGCTCTTTCTCCATGTGAACTATGGTTTTACATATGATCTATGTCTGTTGGCTGTATATCTCCGCGCCCATCCACCCCCCCTCACCCCATCCGATTATGTGCTTTCCCCATGTTTTTGCACTTTGCACTACCTCACTGTGTGGGTGATTTTGTACACGTGATCATCCTTTGGTCCACTGGTTCTTAGTTTCTCAGACACCATGCTCAGGTCATTGTCCTTGTAACTTTATTATATTGGGACTATAGCGTTCTGGTGCCTTTATGGCGTGCTCTGGTCTTGGTAGTTAGTAGATTGCTGAATACATTAGGATCCACTATCATAGAGTTAAACTGATAACAATCTCCTAACAGGTATACTCCAGGCCTATATCAACTCAGCTTTGAGTACACCCACACACAGCTGCAGAGGCTCTCTGAGTTAGGAACATACTTGTCATACAATCAGTGTACTCACCTGAATTTTCACGCATTTGTTTAATTAATTGTTTAATTAAATGATTGATGGTTGTGTCTGGCACTTGGGTGAGGGTTTACAAGGGTTTCACTATCATTTGTCCTTTGCACACCCCCTTGAGAAAGATCCCTTGAAGAGGATTGCAACGTTGGAATTTGTGTGAAACACTCTGGAAACAATTTATTTGACTTTACCTGGTGAGTGCTGTCTTTTTTATCACCTTGCTGGTGATTACATGCATTATATATATATATATATATATATATATATATATATATATATATATATATATATATATATATAAATATATATATATATATATAGCCCCTGTAAGAAATAGTGGGCTACCTATCCTTCTCCTACTGGAGTAAGCCCTGTTAAGGGCAGATGCCAGTAGTAATCATGGGTTTTTCCCCCACCAAGCCCTGCCTTGCTGTGATAGAGATATGCCCCTGACTCTGTGGCAGGCCTGAGACAGAGGGGAGGTCCTGCTGACATCATAAGGGGCAGGGCTATATCTATTTAGTGGGCTGCTCCTGTGTGTGTCTGGGTCAGTCAGTGGGAGAGTCAGTCTGTTGAAGTGTTCAGTCTGTTGGAGTTGAGAGGGGAGAGTGCAGGAGCAGAGAGAGCATGATCTGGAAGTGGCAAGGAGACAGGATCAAAGACTCAGCCAATCTGAGTAGAGCTGATAGCACTAAGTGCGGTGGACCAATGCCCCTCACCCTGCTGAGGAGGTGAGGGGGGAGATCTACCCTCACCCAGAGAATATATTCTGGAGGTGGGGGTTGGGGTATTGAAGCCTCAAACAGCCCATCCTGCTAGGGTACAGCCTGGAGGAGAGGAGTGGAAGAATATACCTGTACCTTTGGAAGCACTGCTGTACATGAACTGCTGCTGCTACTGTGTGCTGTATCATTGTTACAAGGACAATAAAGACATTGCTGTTTTATATAAAAAGAGACTGTGTGTGAGATTGGAATCTCTCGCCCTGAAACCAGGGCTTTTTCTGGGAAGATTCCAACCTATCCCCTAGGTTTCACCAGAGAATGGAGGCGCTGCACCACCACCACTAAAGATGAAGGCATATACCCCAGAAGCCTGTCCCTGTTATCCCCAATACCAACGCGGGAGACTCAGGCCCTCCTGTTCCAAGCAGGTATGCACCACCAACATGCACGTAATCCGCCCTCACTACACCCAAGAGGTCCAATCTGCGACTGGGGGGGGGGGGGGGGAACATGGGTTACATATTACATGTATATATATATATATACATACATACATACACTCATGATAAGATGGACTTTACAAATACTTTTACTACATTGCTGTGTACATACAGTATATCGTGTGACTATGACTTTAAACCTGTAAAATACTCTATATAAATAAAGGATCCTCCCACTTACTTTAAGTTTATAATAATTCAACATTAAACATCACATGACTAACATGCTAGTATTACTGTTTTTACTTGTGATGCTACGTAGTGTTACCAGATGTCTATATGCATACACATAAGTGCTACATTCTATGTTTTGCCATTTTTTAAACTGAGCATGTGCTTACTGTATGTGTCTAAAATAATTTTAGTTGGAAAGACTTACAGGTACCCCAGGCTGAATTTTCAATACAACATAGTGTCTATTTTACATAAAGAACATTTTTCTTTAAGTAAAAATAAACACTATTTTGTTTTGAAAATACAGCCTGAAGTGTCTTGAGATCTTTGCCATTATATCAATTTGTGACAGGTGGCTGCTTGTCTCTCTGGACGCAACCGGTAACCTCTTTCTAATATATTATTTCTGTTATTTAATCATTTTTGGTGAGCATTACCTCTACATTTGTCTAGAAAATGATGTCACAAAGTTATGTGGTTTTGTGCTTCTTGTAGAAAACAGAATATGAATTATATGCAATAGCTACATACATGGTGCAAAGCTTTCCATTTTCAGCAGGTTAACATACAGTACTGTAATAATGATACAGTACTTATTTTCTCAGGAATGTTTCTCAGCAACAGGGATTTCAATGGTTCGGGGAATACCCATAACCCTATCCTCTGAGATTAGGGTCTCAGTGTAACGCCTGTATGCCCGTAGACCTGGCCAGTCCCCAGCACTGAGGTGGGTAGGGTTAAAACATGCACCCACAGCAGTGAGGGCGTGGCCGGAGTGTGGTAGTGCGTTGCCGGGCCTGTAGAAAGATGGTTAAGGTATACTTGCAACGCCTTGGGATTCAGAGTTCGGATAGTGATGTCCGTGTGCCAGAGTCTAGGGCAATAGAGAGCAGGATAGTGATGTCCGTAAGCCAGAGTCCAGGGATAACAGAAGGCAGCAAGGTCGTATCCGTAAGCAGGGTTCAAGGGCAGGAAAGAGCAGGGTAATCCAGTACAAAGCAGAGCTCAAGCCAAGGAGATCCAAGGGTAAGCAGGAGCAGGAACAAATGCTGAAAGACACAGGAGAGCCAATCATAGGACTGCACACAGAGGTTACAAGAAGCTATGCAGAGCAATGAGCCAGGGGACAGACAGGGGTTATAAAGTAGGAAACACCAATGGGAGAGAGAGGAGGAGCAGAGGGTGAAGTGAGAGGCAGCAGGGATAGGTGAGAAGGAGAGAGGGAGGAGACAGGTGAACCAGAGAGAGAGATAGCTTGTACAGCATGGGAGGCAGAGCAGTAGGTCTGGGAAGGTTTACAAGAGGAGCGTGTGCGCGCGCCCTCTGTAAGGTTAGGGTGCGCGCGCACAGGCTGTGACAAGAGGCGCGCGGAACGCCGGCCGCGGGGGCAACCGCCAAGGGAGGAAAGAGAACCGGAGGAGAGACTGCAGGAGGTAAGGGGACCGGAGGGGAGACAGAAGGAGGCCGCGAGCAGAGAGTACTGTGGAGGGGATCGGGAGTTTGCTAATATGCGCGCGCCCTGTGGGAAACGCACGCAGATGCTGGGAGAGCGTCAGGGGATGCCGCAGAGGGACGGATGCGGGAGGAGGAAGAGGAAACAGAGCAAGGAGGCAAGGAAGGGATATGAGAGGCAGGGGGAAGAGCAGTGCCAGGGACACATGGAGAGGAAGGAATTCCCTGAACCGTCACACTCAGTTAGTTTCTCCTCACTCAGTTGGAAATGAGCTGGTGTACCAATTGCTGTATGTATGGAATATAGTGGTTGGTCACCAGCTTAGTTTCTGGATCAATGCTTCATAAATACCCTACAATGTCTTGATTTGACATGCAATATATTATCTTTATCTCAGTACGAGATCTGGTTTTCCATTGTCATTTATATTTGTTCTTATATAGAACATTTATCCAAGATGTAAGCATATACTATACTGACCTGTATAAACCTAGAATATGTAGCCCATCAAGATTATCTGTATAACCTGCATTCAAACAGTGTACCTCCTATTTTACTTATGCAATAGTTAGATAAATTACTGCAGTTGTATCAATATTTACAGTACTATGAAAACATAGTTTTAACAGATCCCTTAACATCTGGTGTCCCTGTGCAGAAAACTGCAGACTCTGGGGGCTATGCACTAAGCTCAATGGCTTTGCGTTCTGATTTGGCAAAAAATCAGGTTCGTTAAAAAGTGAAGCTGGGGACACGATTCACTAAGGCCTTGAGGCCATTTTTTAACGTACCTGCTCAAAATAGCTCAGAACAGCCACAGCGTACGTGATGCTTTTTTCCCCCCTGCTAGCGTTCTTAACCTTTACGTACGCTAGCTGATAGAAAAAAAAGCCGCATGTAACATTTGCATGGAGATTTGCCATCTCCATGCAAGGCTGTTACAGGCGATCGTACACTAAATAAATACATTTTAATAATAGTGTACATGAGCAGGGGGTCTCCCGAGCTGAACCGCATTGGTTTCAGGAAGCGAGGACCCCCTACAGTACTTTTGAATTGTGTCCAGTATGTAAAAATTGTAACTTGGATGGGTAAAAAGACTCACCCAACAAAGGTTAATTGCAGGGAAGTTTTCTTTTGTAGGGAAGTTATCTTTCTTTGCTTTTTTCTTTTTCTTCTCCGTTTTCTTTTCTTTTCCTCCTGCAAGACAAGATTAATTAATTATTTAAAATAGCTGTCTTGTATGATGGGGAGTGTGTTAAATACCCAGGGCCTCCCCCATCTCATCACTCCTTGAGAAAGCGCCATAGTGGCGTGAAACGTGTGGGAGAGTAGTTTGTGCTGTTTGTTTTTTCGGTTTTTATGTAGCTTAATAAAGAAGATTTTTAACCTCTTTGCTGGTGAGTTCTTACCATTTTTTTCATGGAGCGGATGGACAACCGATCCTTACCCTTTCCTGTTGTCACGTGAGAGGCTCAGTGTTCACCACCGAATGTTCAAACAAGGGACACGCTTCTGAACAGTGTCAGGACTGCAGCTGGAAGTAAGGGGAGCAAAGCGGTGTTCTAACTGTGAGTAGAGCGTACTCCACACCGGGCATAGCCGGGGCTAGGGAGACTGAGTGAGTTACCTTCACATTATATTGTTCCCATTGTGTCAAGCCCTCTTTGTTACCCCATCATTATGTTTTGATCTTACAGCCCTTCAACCCACATGTTCCGGTGTCAACTCCTTTGAATATACATTATTCATTATTGCTGTGTTTAGGCATTGCTGACCATTACTCTTGGAGGTTGTTTTTCTAGGTCCCCTGAGCTGAACCACATTGATTTCTGCCTCAGAGACATCCTGCTTCCCAAGTTACAGGCCCCGGTATGGGGCATCGGAGGCCAGTGCCGCCGCCATCTTTATAGCGTCCAAGACGCGATGTGGGCTCTATAAAGATGGCGTCCACACTGGCACCGATGCCCCTTACCGGGGCCTGTAACTCGGGAAGCAGGGGATCTCTGAGGCAGAAATCAATGCGGTTCAGCTCAGGGGACCCCCTGCTCCCGCACACTATTATTAAAATTTACATTAATGAAGCTTCATTACCTTAGCGGATAGCCACAAAGGCAATGAAGGGGTTAAGGCACATTAGCATGTTTATTGGGGACAATTGCCCCCAATAAACAACACACATCCCCCCGCCCCCTAACACATACAGTACTGTAATGGGCAAAATTACTATTATCCACATATGCAGTGGTCGACAAATCACCCAAAAATCTACTCGCCCAACAAAAAAATCTACTCGCCACCTAGTACCAAACGTGTGATGTCTGGGCCAATAGAAGCTCGCCACGATGTTAAATCCACTCGCCCGGGGCGTGCAAATGTATAGGTTTGTCGAACACTGCACATATGGATAATAATGCATTTGCCCATTTTAAATACATATAAATTACAATAAATACAGGCAATATATATGACACTTACCTTTTACAGGCACCCACGATGAAGGCCGTCTTCATCCTCATCTTCATCCTGCCCATGCCCCCTCCGATGCTGCAAGACATACACAAGAATAATAACATCCAATGTAATGACGTCATGAAAAGAAACATGGCCGGCCTCACATGGTACGGTAGCCAAACATCAGAGCGTGGGATCTACACCCCTACTCTGATTGGCTCTAGTAGACCATGTGACAGAGGCTTGGGGGAGAACGGATGTGACGTCATTGAAAGCCTGTCACATGGTACTAGAGCCAATCAGAGTTGGGATGTATTTCCCACGCTCTGATTGGCTACCGTACCATGTGAGGCCGGCCATGTTTCTTTTCATGACGTCATCTTAAAGGCAATTGAAGCACAGCCATTCTGATTGGCTGTGATGTCATTGCCTTTAAATGACGTCATCATTTTTTTTTGTTCAGCCAAATCACATGTTTTTCACGGCCCAATCAGGACCGTGGGAAACATTTGAGCCAAATATGACGTCATAGGCCTATAAAAGCCTATGTTGCCTCATTTTGAAGCCAGACGCCGAGGAGGGAACACCTTCCCTCCTAAGAAAAGAAGAAGGGCGTGGCGTAAAAAGACAGAAGAAGACGGAAGAAGCTGGAGAATACCCCCAAAAGACCCCAAAGAAGATAAGAAGACCCCAAGACAGACGGGAAGGATTTCAAATAGAAGAACAAGACACCGTTATGGATTGTAATGGTTTTTTATTTTATGGTTTACCAGTGGATGGGTTCCTGTGCTTCCGGGTCGCCTGGATTTCGGTGAGTGGGCATCTAATGGTGAGTAAACAAAAGAAAAGTTTATTATTTGTACTTTTACAGGTTTTTTTGATTTTTTATTCATGTCTTTTATTTTTTCAGTCCCATTTAATGCCCGTGAATGTAGCTATGTACCTATGTATATACATACATTCACGGACACTGAATGGGTGTATTCTATGTGAATTTTGTATGGAAATGCATTGTTTTTTATGCTGTATTATTGCCCTTGTATGTTATGTATATCTATCTATATGGATAGACATACAGGGATAATAATTGATTGTTTTGCTAATGTTTATGTTCTTTTCATGTATGGCTAATGTATTTATCAGCTTTATTTTGTAATTGTTGTGAAAAATGTAATTTGTATTTAGTTACAGGTTAATTTTAATGGCTTCTTTATGGTACTTAGATTAGAATGATGGTGGTTACTTTAAATTAGAATTGTTTTGGCAATGGTTTGGCTTTAGGAATTGAATAGGAAATTGTATAATTGATTTGTATTGTAATTGTTTGAGGAAATGGATTAATTGATTCATGCTAATTGTATTGATGTTGCTTTGTTTATATTTGATTTTTATGATGGCATTGCTAGTTAGGGGACATTGTTCATATTGTATTTTATTGTTACATATATTTTGCATAGTGTTACATGATGCACAGATTCATTGCATCATGTACACACTCAATGCAATTGTGTGATATTTCATATACATTTGTGTAGCTGCTGGTTTCTGGGTTATATTTACAATGGCTGCTGGATTTATTTTAACAAATGTGGTGGTTTAGCAATGTGGTGATTTTAAGATTAAAAATTCATGTTTTGATGTATGCATGTTTTATGTGTTTAATTATGGGCAAATAATCTATTATCCATATCTGGATAATAGTTATTTGGCACATTATTGTATTGTATGTGTTTGGGGGGGTTGTATGTATTGAATGTATAGGTCAGGTTTATGTATTTTACATTCAGGGTTGGTTCCTTGGTTCTGCGTAAGACCTCTGGAGACCACCTGAGGTATCTCATGGGTACCAGGCTGCGTGGTCCACGGGTGACACCTGCGGGGAAGAACCGGTGGCCCCACATTTGTGGGGGCACCGCGGACCCGTAGTGTGCGGGGAAGAACCGGTGGCCCCACATCCGTGGAGGCACCGTGGACCTGAAGTGAACACCCGTGGGTCCCCAGACCCCCGTGGGAACCACCCAAGGCCCCTCAGACACCTGTGGGTCTGACCCGGGGCTCCCAGACATCTGTGGGCCTACCGTGGGGACCCAATTGTCGGTGACCCGCGGAGACCACCTGGTGGGCCAAGTCGCCTGGCGGGACCCACCAACAGGCCTCCAGAACCTGTATGAAACAAGTTGCTGGTACCCTGTATGTCTCTCAGGTGACCCGTCAGGCCCACCGGGGACTCGCGTGGGGCTGGGGTAGGAACCCTTTATGTAAAAGAATAAGTCACGTATTTATGGGGGGGCACAGGGGGTGGGTAATGTATTTAATAAATAGAATGATGTTTATTGTGGGGCTGTGTATTGTTTTTATTGTGGGGACTGGGGTGGGGGGAGGGGGTATTGGCCCCAAGGGTATGTGGGTAGGCCTCCTTTGTGGGTAGTGGGTGATGGTGGTTAGGCCTCATGGGGTGGGGGGGTTAGTGGGGGAGGGTATGTAGGCCTCCCGAGTGGTGTGTGAGGGTGGGTTAACCCCTTAATGCCTGTAGCGTTTATTAACCGCTATGGTGATTAAGGGGTTAGGGGACATTACATTGGATGTTTTTATTCTTGTGTATGTTTAACAGCATCGGAGGGGGCATCGGCAGGATGAAGATGAGGATGAAGACGGCCTTCATCGTGGGTGCCTGTAAAAGGTAAGTGTAGTATGTATTTACTGTATTTATTGAAAGTTATATGTATTTTAAATGGGCAAATGCATTATTATCCATATGTGGATAATAGTAATTTTGCCCATTACTGTATAGTATGTGTTAGGGGGGTGTATTTAGTTATAGATATTGTTTATTATTTTTGGATGTGCAACATTGATACCGCAGGACCGCGGGTACCCTGGGACGGCCGCGGGGACCCCCGCACTCCCTCTGATGTGTTAATGAGGCCATATGCTTATCAAAGGAGGCTACTTGAACGGCTTTGTTGTGGAGAAGTTCCTCAGAGGTGAGAAAAAAAGCCTGTACATCCGGGGAAGTGACTCACCTCATTGCCTATGCAGCCGCTCTCACAGATGGATACTAACCATTGTGACCTGTCAAACGTAACACCCTACATGAAAGACCCCTGCCCAATAAGCATTTTTGCTAGACAGGATGGCAACAAAGGCATCAGGTCATACAGTAGTTTTTTAATAAATGGGCTAGCCAAGTAGCTAGAGGGGAGGGGTGTATTACTGAGGGGCTGGGTAAACCCAGCTTCTCGCGTTACCTGGCAACCGGTGATTGGGACAAGATAATTGTTCACCAATAACTGAACTGCCATGTTAGGAATGGGGGAGGGGCTGCATCTATATAGTTGCTTGAACCCCTTATTCCTGTGCTTGTCGTGCTTGTTGTGACCTATAACAACTAAGGAGCTGCTATTCTGCTGAATATCTCCTTGTCCAACCCCAGTAAGTGTAAATATTTCTGTAATGTTATTTGCTTGATGTATTGTCTGTTCTGCTCATAGGAAATAAACTCATTCAGTTTACTATATCCTAGTCTTGTTCAATCTGGCCCAGTTATTAGATATATTGTTTGTTCTCTCGTGACACTCTTGTCCTGTCCCAGAAAATGTCAAGACCATCTATAAAGCAACCACAGTAAAAATGATACTTTCCTAGAGATGGATACTCAGAATCAGCTATATTTACTCTCTGGAAGTGTACTAGACTAGTGCTCGCAATTGTCCATCTCACAAAGCATAAATGATTTTGTGACATTCATACACTCAGAACCTAGTTCTCTTCTATGCAGTTTGTGAGCATGGACAGCTTAATTATCCAGCAAAAGTTGGAGTATAGATGTAGTGTGATCAAAGTTCCCTCTGAATGTCACTTGTAGCAGGTAGTCCAGTCCAGGTTAAGTGTATCATGGCCCAGCGCAGGAGGAATTTTCCATAAGGATTGACACGGTGAGGGTACCTGCTTCTTAATAGGACTCCCACTGCGTTAATCCAACCAAGCCGCTACCAGTCTGGAATAGCTGCAGAGAGAGAGCAGAGAGAAGCAGTCACTCTTTCTGTCTCTCCCTGCACAGCTCTTTAAAATTAAATTTTTATTAGTAGTACATACAGTAGGATTGAGGCAGAGGCTCTCTGTAGCTGAAGCACATTACTTTCAGGTCCATCAACCCCTTGCTTCCCTAGGTACAGGCCTCCATATCGGGTGCCGGTATCTCCTGAAAGTTTAAATGTCCCCGTCACATGACAGGAATGGACAATAGACCTATTAGCCAAATATTGCTAATATCGCTTTTGCCCATTCAAATATACAGTACTGCACATTACAATAAAATACAAATTACAATACAATACACATTACAATTAAAGCACACACTAGTCCATTTTAGCCATTGATTGTAACTGTGGTTATCTAAGTCCTCAACAGGCTCACACATAGACACATTGGCTATCAATGGGAACCCTACTAATCCTTTAACCCATCCCCTCTACCCCAACAACCCCCACCCCCAAAACCACACACAGTAATGGGCAATAGACCTATTATTCTGGGGTTAGAGCTTGCAGGGACTGTGTTCAATAGCCAATTAGCCAAATATGGCTAACAGCGCTTTTGCAGATTTGTGAAGCATTAAAAAAAAACAATGAAATATAATACACATTGCAATACAATAAAAATAAACACAAGCCAATAATCCATTGATT
This sequence comes from Ascaphus truei, assembly GCF_040206685.1. Taxonomy (NCBI): domain Eukaryota; kingdom Metazoa; phylum Chordata; class Amphibia; order Anura; family Ascaphidae; genus Ascaphus; species Ascaphus truei. The sequence continues at coordinate 126,769,900 of NC_134484.1, forward strand.
GTCACTGTGGTTACCTATGCCCTCAAAGGGGGAACAGATAGCCACATTGGAAATCAATGAGCACTCTATAGTCAATAAATGTGTATCTTACCTACCGGTGAATAGGTAACTTTTTCTTCTTTCATTTCTTATTTATTCTACAGGTACAGTAGATGTTGCTTCATCAACTCCTTCATGTCAAATGAGACGTGACAGGCCTGTGATGTTACATTTGACAGACACCAATCTGACTGGTGAATGTACCATGTAAACAGGCATCAAGTTTGGCAAAAATTACATCTCTACTAAACTTGATGGAATCACATGGTCTCAATCTGATTGATGGCCTGAATCTGTGATGCCTTCCCCTTTTTGGGTGATTTGGTGTCACCTTAAAGGGGAATCAGGTACCATATGCTTCCCTTCCTTTAAGGTGACATCACATAACCCCCTAAAATTAAGGCATCACATAGTACACAATGGGGATAGTTACCCCAGAGAGGGTGGATTGGCCTCCCAAGGGTGTAATGGGAGGGGTTAACCCCTTAATTACCATAGCAGCTACTACCCGCTAAGGTAATAAAGGGGCTACTGGCCAGTAGATTTTTCTCATAGTTTTTCAAATGTTGGTGCACTGCGTATGAGGAGGAGGAAAATAACGAGGACAAGGATGAGGACGGCCTGCAATTTGGCAGGGGTAAGTACTACTTTTATTTAATATAGGGTGGGTATTGATTGCTTTTCAATGGGAAAAAGCACTATTCGCTAGATGTGGCTTATAAGGCTATTGCCCATTACTGTTTGTGGTGAGGGGGAGGTTGTTAGGGATAGAGGGCATGGATGATTGGGGTAATAGGGTTCCCATTAATTTCCAAAGTGGCTATTTGTGTATCATTTAGGGCATAGATACCCATAGTGACACTCAATGGATGAAATGGCTAGTGTCTGTTTTTATTGTATTGTAATTTAGATGTCATTGTATTGTAATATGCAGTACTGTATATTTGAATGGGTAAAAGTGCTATTAGTAATATTTGGCTAATAGACCTATTGCCCATTCATGTGTGTGGTGATGGTGGTGGTGGTGGTGGTGGTAGGGAGAGGGGTTTGTTAGTGGTAGAGGGGATGGGTGAAGAGTACAGTTGCTCCAGGGTGGGTGGTTAGGCCACCTGGGTGGATAACCACAGTGCCTAACCACCCACCCTGAGGTAACTACAACCTTCACCCATCCGTAAACCACGAAAAAAAGGTGTACTTCTGGTTAACCGCTTCATTACCTCAATGGTTAGCCATTAAGGTAATGAAGCTCTGCTTTTATTTTTATTACATAGATTGAAGCAGGGGGGTTCCCGGAGCTGAACCGCATTAGATTCAGGTCCGGAACCCCCTGCTTCCCGAGGTACTGTAACAGAATGCTCACCACAACCTGGATGAGACTGACCTGAAGCCAATAGGCTGTCTGGAATGTGGGTCTCGTCATCATGGGCAGCCGGGTCAGGCTTGGAGAGGTGCAGGTCATAGAGATCATAAGCTGTGGCCAGGGAGTGGAGAGGTAAAGAAGGTCGAGGTCACAAGCCGAGGTCGAATTAGGATAAAGTAGCTGGAAAGCATAGGTATATAAGAATTATGCTCAGCCAACTTCCTGGTGGAAGGGCTAAGCCTAAATAGGAGGACCGACGAATGAGATGCTGGATTGCTGCTGCAGGCAGAAGGGAACCTGAATCCAATCAGGTGAATGGACCTTGGGGGGGGGTTAGTGTGGGAGGGTATGTAGGCATCCCGAGTGGTGGGTGAGGGTGGGTTAACCCCTTAATGACTGTAGCAGTTAATAACCGCTATGGTGATTAAGGGGTTAGGGGACATTACTTTGGATGTTTTAATTTTTGCAGAAGCGGAGGGGCCATGGCCAGGATGGGGGGGGGGTAACGGTATGTGGGTAGGGGGTGAGGATGATTAGACCTAACAGTATGCACATCGGGTCCCCCCCCTCCCCACATTTACATACACTGCACTCACAGCAATACAGGCAGGGAGATTTAACAGAAACATTAGGGGGAGGGGGCTTTATACAGATCACAGTCAAGGAGGTGGGGTTATAACCCACTCCCCCTCCCCACATTTACATAAACTGCACTCACAGCAACACAGGCAGAGAAATTTAACAGAAACATTAGGGGGGAGGGGGCTTTAAACAGATTACACTCAAGACAGAGAGATTTAACAGAAACATTAGGGGGGAGGGGGCTTTACACAGATTACACTCAAGGCAGGGAGATACAGGGGATGTACTGTACTGAATGTTGTTTATTGCAATGCTTCAATGTGTGTACAGTATAATGTTTTTTACAATTAGATAGATGTAATCCTTGGTATTGTAAGGGTTAGCTTTGGTTTTAAATTGTGTTTTCTGGTTGGTACTTATATATTGATTTTTGTTTACTTGATTGGTTAAAATAGTTGACTTGTTTGGAGTTATCTGTATTTTGCTTGCAATGATATTGTTCACATTCATTTGCAGAATGTATAAGGTGCATAGATTTTATGCATCATAAATACAATGTAAATTCAATGTATGGATTGGAATGTGAGGTTTTTCTTTGTCATTTGATGATTTAGATTGTAAGATCAGTTAGGATTATTAAAGGAAATTCATTGTAATGTAGTGTGTCTGTATGGAGAAGTGTTATTTGTAGTACAGTATGGTTTTGATAACCCTTCTACATTTATTTGTATATTGGTTCATCATGTGTGTGTATATACTGTATATATATATTACAGTGTTCAACAAACCTATGCATTTGCTCGCCCCGGGCGAGTGGATTTAACCCCCGGGCGAGTAAATATTGGCCCAAGCAGCACACGTTTGGTACTAGGTGGCGAGTAGATTTTTTTGTGTGGCGAGTAGATTTTTTGGTGATTTGTCAACCACTGTATATATATATGTATAGGGATTGTTATTATATATATACTATATATATATACAGTATATATACTGTATATATATACATATATTTATTTATATTCATGTATTTATTTATTTATTTAGATTTATTTATTAATTGTGGGGCTGCTGTGTGTGAATTTTTTTTATTGTGGGTAGCGGGGGTGGGTGAAGGGGGTGTTTGGCCCTTGGTGTGAGTTTAGGACTTGCGGGGGGGTTGCGGGTGCACTTAACCCCTTCACGGCCGTAGCAGTTAATACCGCTATGGTCGTGAAGGGGTTAAGTGCACCCGCTACCCCCCCGCAAGCCCTAAACAACCACCGTTGGGGCTAATACCCCCTTCACCCACCCCCACTACACACAATAAAAAAAATTCACACACATCAGCAGCACAAAAAAAAAAAATCTAAATAAATAAATGAATAGAAATAAATACATTTAAAATACATTTTTATTCATAGTGTAGATGTGCAGGGGGTCTCTGGAGCTGAACCGCTTTGGTTTTAGGTCTGGGGACCCCCTGCTCCCCGAGATACAGGCCCCTTTATGGGGTGCCGGTATCCCTCTGCTTGGTTTACATGCCGCGGTCACGTGATCGGGACCTTGAAATGCAGAGGGATACCGGCACTTCATAAAGGGGGCTGTATCTCGGGGAGCAGGGGGTCCCCGGACCTGAAACCAACGCGGTTCAGCTTCGGAGACCCCCTGCACATCTACACTATGAATAAAAATGTATTTTAAATGTATTTATTTATATTCATTTATTTATTTATTTATTTATTTATTAATTGTGTTGCTGCTGTGTGTGAATTTTTTTTAGTGTGGGTAGCGGGGGGTGGGTGAAGGGGGTATTAGCCCCAACAATGGTTGTTTAGGGCTTGCGGGGGGGGTAGCGGGAGGGTTAACCCCTTCATGACCGTAGCGGTATTAACTGCTACAGCCGTGAAGGGGTTAAGTGCACCCGCAACCCCCCCGCAAGTCCTAAACTCACACCAAGGGCCAAATACCCTCTTCACCCACCCCCACTACCCACAATAAAGCGGGCACAGTGGGTTAGCCCCTTCATTGCTTAGCGGCTATCAACTATCGTAATGAAGCAGCATTTCTGTATTTTTAATAATATTGTGCAGGAGCAGGGGGTCCCCTGACCTTTGATTTGTGGCTCAGGGAACCCCCTGCTCACTGTACAATATTATTAAAAATACAGAAATGCTGCTTCGTTACCATAGCACATAGCCGCTAAGGTAAAGAACGAGTGTTTATTTATATATGTGTTTTATTCATACTGTAGATGTGCAGAGGGTCTCCGGAGCAGAAACATTTTTGTTTTAGGTCCGGGGACCCCCTGCTCCCCGAGATACAGGCACCTTTAGGGGGTGCCGGTATACCTCTGCTTTGTTTACATGCCGCGGTCACGTGATCGGGACCTTTAAATGCAGAGGGATACCGGCACCTCATAAAGGGGGCTGTATCTCGGGGAGCAGGGGGTCCCCGGACCTGAAACCAACGCGGTTCAGCTCCGGAGACCCACTGCACATGTACACTATGAATAAAAATGTATTTTAAATAATTTTTAATGTGCCGATGTTTGCGCAGAGAGAGCAGCGGTTCTCTCTCTGCTGCAAACACATCTTGCCCCCGCCGGCCTATAGTATCATTGATGTGCATATACAGTACTGTATGTGTAAAGTACTGTATGTTAGGGGTTATAGGAGTTGTTGTTATACAGTATATATATATATATAAATAAAGATAAACCGGCGCCAAAAAGAAGGTAAATCTGACCAAATATATATATATATATATACTGTATATTTATATACTGCATTACAATTCATGAATTTATGCCATCTGGCGGACACGCGAAGCATTGCAGCCTAGTAAATCCTGAACCATTATCAATTAACACATCAACCACGCGTCAGCCGGGCATGCGCCTGGCTGGGAGCCCGGCATGCTCCGGGTGAACAGTGTGGCATTCCAGGAACATGCCAGGTACAAGCCGGTGATTACTTCGAATAAAAGCTGCCGGAGCAGTACCAAAATATAGATGATAGTTAAAAAAAACAAGAACAAAGTTAGAAATACTCTCATGTCGTCAGACTTTTGTACAGATGTGGCAGATGTTATTACTCCTGTTAAAGTGATGTGTTAACACGACCTCATTATTACGAGCCCCAATAGTAATTCACATCATAATTATCGTATTTTATCTTGCATTATTTCATATTAACACAGGTAATAATGTGTACTACCTCTGTATTTCAATTAGATAAAGAAAAATGGAATCTGCCTATCCATCAACAGTTAAGTAAACAATTTGAATGTCTGTAAAGAATACAAGAAAAACAGAAACCAAGAGTACCAAGCCCAATATCTGCAAATTTCTACTGCTGAATCAGAACATCCCAGAATTGTAACTGAAATGTATACTTGGACCTAAGAAATATCCTGATTACCTAAAATGCTACCTACGGTAAGGTTCATTTTTGCCCCTGATCTCATCCAATAAAATTGGCAGTAACTGGAGACATTTATATTTGCAGAGTAGTGCAACATTTTGTGAATAATATGCATTTTAATCACTTATTATTGTGTGTATTAATTGTGATATGGACATATTGGAAGTACGATAACTGCATACATTTCCATGCTGACAAGCAACAGTCCAAATTAAAATAAACATTTTTATTCATTGCAGAGTAGTAGATTTAAACACTCTTTAAAAGTTAAAACTTTGAAATATATGTTTATAAAAGATGAAACTATATATATCTTATCCAACTAAGGCCCGGATACATCAATCTCAGATAACCTAAAAATGAGGTATCATCGCCAAAAACAGTGCGTTATTTTTATAGTGCAATACATAAAAATATGTATAGCACCTGTGACAGGGTGAAGTCAGGTATTGATAATTATGCCTGGGAAACATACATCGGAGTTCTTCATCTAGCACTCAGTAGGTTAACCCAGTAAGAATAGTTGGGCAATCAGGAGGTAAGCTGAAACACCTGACAACCAGCTTGATAAGGAGGCTAATGATTGTAGCAGATGGCTGTTTCAGACTACAGAGCTGTCCTGTGCAAGCTGCTATCCAGATGGATATCCAACCCTCTCTCTAAGACACAGTAAGAACTTTGATATTGTTCCATGACTATTGTGGTGTATGTTTAGGGGTTCGGAACTGGACATAGCCAGCCAGCCTGATAGATAGGGCTTGGAGTATTAGCAAGATCTCCCTATGAGGAGTAGGTGTTCTTTTTGGAAGTTTTTGTTTTGCCTTAAAAGGACAGTGTTCCCAAATGTTTGATTGTGCTGTGAAGAAATAAAACCACTCAAAATTTGCTTTAACCTGAAACTACATGTGTGGACTATTGTCTGATCTCGCCTACAAGCCGTCCTGCCACAGCATTGCTAGAAATAACACACTTTTTATCAGATCCATAAAAGTATCAGATCTGATTAAAAAGAGACCTAAAACTGCATTTTGTGTTATTAACAGCAATTTATTATGTTCCGACATTTATTGGAACCTGGATTAATGTCAGAACTATCTCAAATATTTTATTACCTACAGATGTAGTCAGATTTACTGTTTTTTGTGCCGCACAAAACCAAGTGTAAATTCCCGGCATTTATTTGCATGTTGCAACCCTTCAACCGCAAATGAGCCGCTTCTCCAAAATTGAGTTTTACGGCTTCTGTAGTACTCTGCAGTAACGATAGGTGGTGCTAGTGTGCCTTTTAGTGTCTTTAGTTCATTTAGTGTCTTTAATCTTAATACAATGTAACCCACCCTTTATTCCCATAAAAAAACTTCAGATGACTAAAAAGTATTTTTAAAGGATGATATGTTTTATTCAAGTAAATTAGAGCTTATAGATAAATAACAGACTTTATGAAATAATTCAATTTTCTGCAACCGACATCTTCTTCTGACACTCTTGTACAATTTCCCCTGTAAACTAATTGAGAAGAAATAGAGGCATTAATTACACTGTGCTCTAGCGTTGGTGCACATGCATGTTCTATGTAAACTGTAGGGAAAGCATAAGCATGTATTTGCATGTGTGCACATGTGTGGTACTGGTATTGCCAATTGAATGAAATGCACACATTACGTTAATTATCCATTATCGCTGGATGTGTTTTTTATATGAATAAGATGTTGATGTTGATCATCCTGGCAAATTTGCAAAAAAAGATGAAAGTAAACACACAAATAATCAACCAGGATTATATAAAGCCCCCTAATATTGCACTCAAGGTAGGTGACAAAATAGGTACAATGTCACACCGTAAAAGGCCACAAAATAACCTAATCCCAAAATAGGGTAACCGCCAAAGGTCACATACAAAAGAAAATAATAAATGCTTTAATCATATATTATAAAAACGACGAAACACAATAAAAATGCACATAAGTGCATGGATAAAATCCCCAAATGTGTGGCGTCACGGAGCAAAAACATGAACAAATACTGTTCAAAAAACACCCAGCTATAAATATGCCAAAAGCTGTGTGCAGCTGCGCAAGGTCCCATACAATCATATATGGCTGTAAACCAGTATGCCAAGATAGATAAGGGACAACGCTAGATAGGTATAGAAAAACCCACAATGCGTTCACATATAACCTGATTAGCAGTCTCCTGCGTCTATTGTGGCAGCAGGTGGAGCCATGTGAATGATCTGGAGCTTGCCGTAATGCGTTCACATACAACCTGGTTAGCAGTCTCCTGCGTCTTAGTGTAGCAGCAGCTGGAGCCCCGTAAGTGATCTGGAGCTTGCCGGCAAACTCCAGTGTGTTTACTATTGTGTTCTCTCCCTTGCACCAGGTTGATTATTCTTAGGCTTTATGTATGTGTGTCTGGGGTAGCGACGTGTTCCCTGTATATATTAAAAAAAAGATGACAACAAGGTTTAAACATTGACATAAAAATGACTGTATTAACAACTGTATGTATAGTATTTTATTTTTTTTAAATCATCATTTAGTCATTAGTTTAATTCACTTATTAGTACAGCCCACAGTCCTCTAATGCCGTAAAAGTCATTTGCTTGTGTCTTTCACGGTATTCACTTCTGCAGTAGTGCATGTAAAGTATACTGCTTCTAAATTCATCTAAAATAACTTCTCAAATTGTTAGAAATACCGTTCTTACCCCTTGAGACGTCAAAGTTCACATTTCTGGCACAGTCGTAAACTACTCAAAAGTCACATGGTGTTGGAAGATTAGCTGGGCAAATCGACTCAGTTGTCCTCTGCTATGTGAGACATAGCTATCCAAAGTTTCCCCTGGTATTATTGAAAGTGGAAAGTCTACTGGATCCCCACAGACAGTGATATCGATGCATCTCTGACTCCATGGTGCTGAAGGTGTGCTTTGGAAAACAGGCACAAGTAACTACATTAGGATGCCACAGTCCTGTAGATCAGTCCTTGTAGCAGAAGAGCTCATAGCCACAAAGTCATCATCACTGTCTGTGTTATGTGTGCTTCCTACCATCTGCGTATTGCATGTAGGAAAATAGGGGGGGTGGGCAAAAGGTTTTCTCCAGATGTTTTGCTCTCTTATTCTGATATGTACCCATAATGGGGAGAGGGGGGCAGGGGGAGGAGAAGGAAGGGAATGAGGGAAAGGGACAAGAGAGAGGAGTTCAAATGTGTTAAATGTCACCATTTGTGTATATATCCCCTAAAACGTCCCTACAAATAAATTAGTGAGAAATGCTTGTGCTAAAAAGGAAGCACACCTGAAATACCTGTCGGGGATATATGCTAATGCATATGCAAGGTATATTTATGAGTCCACTCCCAAATGTTCTAAAATGATTTCCATATCAAATTATATACAGTTAATAAGCCTAAGGTGGCAACCTAATGAGTGGACTGATGTCAGACCCCACAGGACTCGAAGCCACGACCACTGCTTTTCTAGATCACAGCTCTAGCTGTGTGAGCTAAACCAGCTGATAGGTAGTATCACTGTCACATTCTACTTTTGAGCTGCTCACTGCTCACACGTAGCTAAACTAACTATTAGTGTATCTAACAAGTATCTCAGATGTGCTCCACAAGGAACATTAAACTATCAACCAAGGAAGCCATATACTAGAACAGGGACAAAAATAATCACTGTGCCATCAGACACATACTGAATTAAAATACTTTGTTATAAATAAAACCCTACAAACTGCAGGAAGTGATTCCACTTGCTTCCCACAGCACACCGAGCGTTATTGGGCTCATACAGTAAGTCTATCACCTTATTGGTGTCAGACCAAACAGAACCAGGAGGTGAACCCACACAACCTCTGATATTCAGAACATCAGCTCTAGCAGTGTGAGCAAAACCAGCTGATGGATAGCAGTTTTCTCGATCGAGATTGAGATCTATCTCTCTTGATCTCTCTCGATGTATCATGCGACATCTCTGACTTCTCAAAAGACAGGAAGAAGACAACATCCTGGATGATGAAAAAAGAAAAGGAAGAAGACATTTTCAAAGAACTCAAGTAAATAATAAAACTACTCACCATAAACTGTTCTTCAATTAATGGATTATCCATTGCTTCAGGTAAAGTTGAGGATCCATCAACCGTCACACGGGGTGGATTCGGACTGGAAGAAAGTCGCAAGTTTTGATCTATTTTTCATGATTTTCCATTTTTGTGCCATCGGTCATGGATTTGTTTATCCTGGTTGGTTATTTTTCTATTTATTTCTGTGCCATGGGGCAGGGATTATTTTGCATGTTTTTTGTGTTTTTATTTTTTTAGGGCTGGGATTCTATTTTTTTTATTTTATGGTTGAGCATTGGCCCATTATTGGATGAATCTGTGGGTGAACCTGAGGATCAGTAGGATGGCTTTCATCCCTGCAGGGGTAACTCATACATGATTGTATTTTTTTAGGGTCTACATTATTGCTAATATTCAGGCTCCCCGTGGCATCCTAGGTAGCTATATTGACAACCAATTAATTTATTGGCGTAGTTTTGATTGTGTTGTGTTATTGTTTATTGTAATGTCTATTTTGCTGTATATTTGTAATGTTCTTCAATGGGCAAAAGAGTAATTATCGTTCGCAATCCAGGGGGAGCATGAAAGGGAAACAAAACAAAACACAATCTAAGTGTAGACAATATAGCAATTGTGAATTCACTCTGTAATATATCTTGGCTCCTATGCACAGCCTACTCACAAGATTCTAGTTTTAAACGGGCAACAGGGAGCAGTGTGTGGATGAGAAGACGGGCTCCTGGTTCAGAGCACGTGAAGACCTCCAATCTCAGCAACACAGTGATGCATGAAAAAAAGAAGAAGTATCCATAGTGCAGACTGATCTTAAAAACCGTAACTTTATAGGACTTAAGAAATGCGAACTTACAATAAAAACAATCAAATAGTGCATATATCACAACATTGTGATAGAAGAGAGTCACTGTTGACACCTGGCTCACCCCCCTCCTCCGGTTCTCGATCGATATGTGAGGCACCTATGTAGCAGCTCACTGCTTCCTGGTCTCTCTCAAGGGGAGTTGCGTCACGTCACTTCCGGTTGTTCGCGATATGTCACTTCCGGTTTCGGATTCGGGGTCTGCAGTCTCTGTCACTGCTTCTCTCCTCCTGTGAGCGGCTACCACTCTACACGTTTCGCCAATCCGATGCGTGGCTTCCTCAGGAGTGTACCGCCCCCTCCCACCTAGCACATTAATATACCCTACGTAATTAGCAACTTTAAAAAGCATCTGCTCCATCAAGTCTGCACTGAGCACTACCAATGATAATCATTTAGCATTTATATCTTTATATAAAAAATGGGGATCAGGACTGGTTAATTAGATCCCAAAAATTGGTACTTAATGTACATATAGATCAAAAGAGAAAAAGAGTAGGGAACCATAAATAAAACAATCGGAGTTTGACCAAATCTAAAAAAACTTTAGTATAAAATCAATGTATGTGTAAAAATGATTAAAAAAGAGAATACAAAAAAGAATACAAAAAAAAAAAAGAATACAAAAAAAGGGGGATTATGAATGAGCCAGCCAGTACAAAAAGCGGGTAGCCATAGTATTAATAATAATACTACATGGAGGGTATCAGAAGAGTACAAAAGATGTAAATGTATTGATTACATGGACATGTTATACAATTCTATGCAAAAAGATGCACGCCGCACTATACACATATCTTTGGGACATATTAACCCTATACACATGTCTTTGGGATACATTAGCAAAGGGGGGAGAATTAACCACAGGGACACAAAAGAAAGAACAAGGACCTATTGATCTACATAGATTCTAATGATCCTACAAGGAACTGCGGAAACACAGGAGAAAGGAACAAGAAGGACAAGATTAGCAAAATAACATAACTTATTCACAGAAATGGTGCAATCTCTATTTCCATGTTAAGGCCTCTGGGGGAGAGGGTCCGCAACCTGTGTATCCAAAAAGATTCTCTCTTAATGAGTTCCAAACTGCGATCCCCCCCGCGCCAGTGGCCTGGAATGTATTCTATGGCCATGTAGGTCAGACCTGTAGTGTCCCCCTGGTGTTTCTCCATAAAATGGTTGGATAGACTGAGCGTGGTAAGTTGCCTCTTGATGCTGCTGAGGTGTTCTATAATTCTGACCCTAACCGGTCTTTCAGTCGTCCCTACATACTGTAGTTTACAAGGACATTCCAGGAGGTACACCACATGGTCCGACCTACATGTTAAACATGACTCCACTTTAAAAACCTCTCCTGTAATATTAGAGGAAAAATCTATTTTGTTCATGGATTTAAATTGACATACTCTGCATGTCTTACATCCATAGAATCCTTTATTCTGTTGCAACTAATTTACTGGTTTGGTTTTCCTTTTTAAATCGCTGGGTGCTAATCTGTCTTTTAAATTACAAGCCTTCCTGAAGATTATGTTCGGGTTTTCTGGAATTTCTCCTCCCAGAATGGGGTCATTCCTTAGGATGCCCCAATGTTTAGTTATTATCTTTTTGATTTCTTTAGCTTCACCATGGAAGTCAGTAAGAAAAGCAAAATCTAGTTTGGTCTTTCCAACTTGCTTTTTAGATCTGGGTTTTAGGAGATCCTCCCTCTTTAATTCGTCCACCTTCAGTAGAGCCTCATCTACAGTATCTTGTCCTCTCTGTAACTTTTTTCAATAAATCTGCTCTTTAACTTATTTGATTGAGCCAAGAAAGTTTCCCTTTCACTACAATTCCGTTTGATCGTCGCGAACTGTCCAGATGGAACCCCATCCATCCACCTGGGAAGATGACAACTGGTCCTCAAAATGTAATTGTTTTTGTCAGTTTCTTTAAAGAAAGTTTTGGTTTTAATGCTTCCTTCCTCTATGTAGATCTCTAGGTCTAGATAATTCACTTTTTGGTTGCTTGAGATGTTGGTAAATCTCAAGTTCAAATCATTAATGTTTATCCCCCGCAGAAATTCGTCTAGTTCCATTTGTCCACCCTTCCATATTAAAAATACATCGTCGATGAAACAACGCCATAGGACCAGGCCCTCCCCAAGCCCACCATCAGGCCAGATGTTGTCCTCCTCCCAAGAGGCCATGAATAAGTTGGTGTAGCTTGGGGCGAACCTTGGCCTCATCACCGTTCCCCGCTTTTGTAAGTAGTATTCCTCACCTTACCAAAAGAAGTTGTGTTGTAAAATAAACATAATAGCATCAATGATGAAGTCTGCTTGAGTTTCTACAAGATCTGTATCCCTTGACAAAAATCTTTTAACAGCCCTTCAACAATTCTCATGGTCTATTGATGTGTATAGTGATACAACATCACATGTTGCCATTATGTAATGTTGTTCCCATTTTACTTTACTTAAGGTATTCAGCATATCTGTAGTGTCCCTCAGATACGCCCTCTGCCGCGTAACATATTTCTGCAAGAACGTATCTATATACAGTGACAAATTAGCTGTTAGAGAGTCAATATCCGAGACTATTGGTCTGCCTGGGGGATTGACCTCACTTTTATGTACTTTAGGCAGATGATAAAATACCGGTAATTTAGATTTGTCACTGTATAAAAATTTGTACTCGTTATCATCAAGTATGTCTAAATCTTTCCCTTTATCTAAAAGGCCTTGTAGCTCCTCTGTGTACTGCTTTATTGGATTTGTCTTTAGTTTAATATAAGTTTCTTCATCACCTAGTAGTATATACTGTGTATATATATATATATATATATATATATATGTATATATATATATATATATATATATATATATATATATATATATATATATATATATATATATATATATACAGTGCTCGACAAACCCGGTCGCCAGCTCGCCAGCTGCGATCGGATATTGGCTCTTGGCCAGTAACCTTTCCCCTGCTCTGCAAAAAAAAATCCCCTGCTCGAGAAAAAAAAAAAAATTGAAAAAAAAAAAAATTGAAAAAAAAAAAAATTGAAAAAAAAAAAAATCGTAGCTGATTGGCTGTGACGCGGGATGGAGTTGCCAGGACTCCGCCCTTTGTGCACGGGTAAGTAATGGGGGGGGGGAGGGGCAGTGAGTGCGTGCATGCGCGTCTGCTGCTCCTCCCCTTCCTCCTCCTCCTCATATCCTCCTGTATAATTGTGTCAGCTCCTATAATTTACAATTTAAGGATCCGGTCATGGAGGAGTTTGGACAGATGCTTCAGGTGGGGGGAATATAATACACATTAAATATTTATATACAGTATACACTGATACATCCCCCCCTCCAGTGTTCCCACTGCCCGCGCGGGTCGGAACATACTGCAAAAGCCGGGGTGTTTCCCTCCCCCACCGCCCGGTGCCCACGCGGGTCACATACTGTAGTAGCCGGGGTGTTTCTCTCCCCCCTCCTTCCAGTGTTCCCGCTGCCCGCGCGGGTCACATACTGAGGTAGCGGGCTGTTTCTCCCCCCCCCCTCCCCTCCGGTGTTCCCGCTGCCCGCGCGGGTCACATACTGAGGTAGCGGGCTGTTTCCCCCTCCCCTCCCGTGTTACCGCTGCCCGCGCGGGTCACATACTGAGGTAGCGGGCTGTTTCTCTCCCCCCGTCCCCTCCGGTGTTCCCGCTGCTCGCGCGGGTCACATACTGAGGTAGCGGGCTGTTTCTCTCCCCCCCTCCCCTCCGGTGTTCCCGCTGCCCGCGTGGGTCTGAAGATATTGCAGTTGCCGGTGTTTCTCTCCCCTCGGTGCTCCCGCTGCTGGCGCGGGGCGGGAGGAAGTAGCGGGGTGTTTCTCTCTCTACCCCCCCCCTCTCCCCTCCGGCGCATGTCCCTTCCCGTGTGTGTGTGTGTGTGTGTACGGGTATGAGAGATTGAGTGTGTGTGTGTGTGTATGGGAGAGAGATTGTGTGTGTGTGTGTGTGTGTGTGTGTGTGTGTGTGTGTGTGTGTGTGTGTGTGTGTGTGTGTGTGTGTGTGTGTGTGTGTGTGTGTGTGTGTGTGTGTGTGTGTGTGTGTGTGTGTGTGTGTGTGTGTGAGATTGTGTGTGTGTGTGAGATTGTGTGTGTGTGTGTGTGTGTGTGCAGGACACAGAGGTAACCCCCCAGTCAGTCACCCCCACCCAGTCAGTCACCCCCCCCACCCAGTCAGTCACCCCCCCCACCCAGTCAGTCACCCCCCCACCCAGTCAGTCACCCCCCCCCCACCCAGTCAGTCACCCCCCCCCAGTCATCCCACCCCCCAGTCAGTCAGTTACCCCCCCCAGTTAGTTACCCCCCCAATCAGTTACCCCCCCAGTCAGTTACCCCCCGTCAGTCAGTTCCCCCCCCCCGTCAGTCAGTTTCCCCCCCGCCGTCAGTCAGTTTTCCTCCCTCTCTGTCTCTCCCCCCTCTCTGTCTCTCCCCCCTCTCTATCTCACCCCCCCTCTCTGTCTCTCCCCCCACCTCTCTATCTCTCCCCCCACCTCTCTGTCTCTCCACCCACCTCTCTGTCTCTCCCCCCACCTCTCTGTCTCTCCCCACCTCTCTGTCTCTCCACCCCCTCTCTCTCTCTCTCTGTCTCTCCCCTCTCTGTCTCTCTGTCTCTCCCCTCTCTGTCTCTCTGTCTCCCCCCTTTCTGTCTCTCCCCTCTGTCTCTCTGTCTCTCCCCTCTCTGCCTCTCCCCTCTCTGCCTCTCCCCTCTCTGTCTCTCCCCTCTCTGTCTCTCCCCTCTCTGTCTCTCCCCTCTCTGTCTCTCTGTCTCTCCCCTCTCTGTCTCTCCCCTCTCTGTCTCAACCCTCTGTCTCTCCCCTCTCTGTCTCTCTGTCTCTCCCCTCTCTGTCTCTCTGTCTCTCCCCTCTCTGTCTCTCTGTCTCTCCCCTCTCTGTCTCTCGGTCTCTCCCCTCTCTGTCTCTCGGTCTCTCGCCTCTCGGTCTCTCGCCTCTCGGTCTCTCGCCTCTCGGTCTCTCGCCTCTCGGTCTCTCGCCTCTCTGTCTCTCGCCTCTCTGTCTCTCGCCTCTCTGTCTCTCGCCTCTCTGTCTCTCCCCTCTCTGTCTCTCCCCTCTCTGTCTCTCCCCTCTCTGTCTCTCCCCTCTCTGTCTCTCTGTCTCTCCCCTCTCTGTCTCTCTGTCTCTCCCCTCTCTGTCTCTCTGTCTCTCCCCTCTCTGTCTCTCCCCTCTCTGTCTCTCTGTCTCCCCCCTCTCTGTCTCTCTGTCTCTCACCTCTCTGTCTCTCGCCTCTCTGTCTCTCGCCTCTCTGTCTCTCCCCTCTCTGTCTCTCCCCTCTCTGTCTCTCCCCTCTCTGTCTCTCCCCTCTCTGTCTCTCTGTCTCTCCCCTCTCTGTCTCTCTGTCTCTCACCTCTCTGTCTCTCGCCTCTCTGTCTCTCGCCTCACTGTCTCTCGCCTCTCTGTCTCTCGGTCTCTCGCCTCTCGGTCTCTCGCCTCTCGGTCTCTCTGTCTCTCCCCTCTCTGTCTCTCCCCTCTCTGTCTCTCCCCTCTCTGTCTCTCCCCTCTCTGTCTCTCCCCTCTCTGTCTCTCCCCTCTCTGTCTCTCCCCTCTCTGTCTCTCGCCTCTCTGTCTCTCGCCTCTCTGTCTCTCGCCTCTCTGTCTCTCCCCTCTCTGTCTCTCCCCTCTCTGTCTCTCCCCTCTCTGTCTCTCCCCTCTCTGTCTCTCTGTCTCTCCCCTCTCTGTCTCTCCCCTCTCTGTCTCTCTGTCTCTCCCCTCTCTGTCTCTCTGTCTCTCCCCTCTCTGTCTCTCTGTCTCTCCCCTCTCTGTCTCTCTGTCTCTCGCCTCTCTGTCTCTCCCCTCTCTGTCTCTTGCCTCTCTGTCTCTCGCCTCTCTGTCTCTCCCCTCTCTGTCTCTCCCCTCTCTGTCTCTCCCCTCTCTGTCTCTCCCCTCTCTGTCTCTCTGTCTCTCCCCTCTCTGTCTCTCGCCTCTCTGTCTCTCGCCTCTCTGTCTCTCGCCTCTGTCTCTCGCCTCTCTGTCTCTCGCCTCTCTGTCTCTCGCCTCTCTGTCTCTCGCCTCTCTGTCTCTCCCCTCTCTGTCTCTCTGTCTCTCCCCTCTCTGTCTCTCTCTCTCTCGCTCTCTCTCCCTTCTCTGTCTCTTCGCTCTCCCTTCTCTGTCTCTTTGCTCTCCCTTCTCTGTCTCTTCGCTCTCCCTTCTCTGTCTCTTCGCTCTCCCCTCTCTGTCTCTTCGCTCTTCCCTCTCTGTCTCTTCGCTCTCCCCTCTCTGTGTCTTCGCTCTTCCCTCTCTGTGTCTTCGCTCTTCCCTCTCTCCCCTCTCTGTCTCTCTCCCCTCTCTGTCTCTCTCTCCCCTCTCTGTCTCTCTCTCCCCTCTCTGTCTCTCTCTCCCCTCTCTGTCTCTCTCTCCCCTCTCTGTCTCTCTCTCCCCTCTCTGTCTCTCTCTCCCCTCTCTGTCTATCTCTCACTCTCTGTCTCACACTCTCGATCTGGATATCTTATTTACCCTGTATATATTAACTGCCCTATACTACACCGAAATAACCTATACTGCTTTCTTCCAGATCTGACTCAAGCTTCACACGGAATCCCCCCTAACCCAGAAGACAGGTATAACATTGCGGGAATGAGGGTACTTGGACATTGAAGAACTGCGGATCAGGTAAGATCCCATGCGGGATTGCTGCTTTAAATATTGTGAAGCGGAGGCATCCAGACACTGGTTAAGGGGTGCAGGAAACTAGTCATTCACATCTGGCTTTTTTTTCTAGATCCGACATTTACACACACACACACACACACACACACACACACACACACACACACACACACACAACAAAGACTAATTGTAGTATAATGTAATATAGTAAATAAACTGTCAAAAACTAATGTTCTTACTAGGAATTTATTCAATTTATTTTATTTATGTATTTTTTTTTAAGCGGGGGCGGGGTTGGGGGCGGGGTTGGGGGCGGGACTAGGTGGCGAGTAGATTTTTTGGTGCGGCGAGTAGATTTTTGGGTGATTTGTCAAGCACTGTATATATATATATATATATATATATATATATATGTATAGGGATTGTTATTATATATGTTATTATATATATACTGTATATATAAAAACATATATTTATTTATATTCATGTATTTATTTATTTATTTAGATTTATTTATTAATTGTGGGGCTGCTGTGCGTGAATTTTTTTTATTGTGGGTAGCGGGGGTGGGTGAAGGGGGTGTTTGGCCCTCGGTGTGAGTTTAGGACTTGCGGGGGGGTTGCGGGTGCACTTAACCCCTTCATGACCGTAGCAGTTAATACCGCTACGGTCGTGAAGGGGTTAAGTGCACCCGCTACCCCCCCGCAAGCCCTAAACAACCACCGTTGGGGCTAATACCCCCTTCACCCACCCCCACTACCCACAATAAAAAAAAATCACACACAGCAGCAGCACAATTAATAAATAAATCTAAATAAATAAATGAATAGAAATAAATACATTTAAAATACATTATATTCATAGTGTAGATGTGCAGGGGGTCTCCGGAGCTGAACCGCTTTGGTTTTAGGTCTGGGGACCCCCTGCTCCCCGAGATACAGGCCCCTTTATGGGGTGCCGGTATCCCTCTGCTTGGTTTACATGCCGCAGTCACGTGATCGGGACCTTTAAATGCAGAGGGATACCGGCACCTCATAAAGGGGCCTGTATCTCGGGGAGCAGGGGGTCCCGGACCTGAAACCAACGCGGTTCAGCTCCGGAGACCCCCTGCACATGTACACTATGAATAAAAATGTATTTTAAATGTATTTATTTCTATTCATTTATTTATTTATTTATTTAGATTTATTTATTTATTTTTTGTGCTGCTGCTGTGTGTGAATTTTTTTTATTTTGGGTAGTGGGTAGTGGGTAGTGGGTAGTGGGTAGTGGGTGTGGGTGTGGTTATTTAGACGGGATCCCCCTCCCCACATTTACATACAGTACACTGCACTCAGAAACACAGGCAGGGAGATTAAACCGACACAATAGGGGGAGGAGGGCTTACACAGATTAGTCAAAGCAGGGAAGTTTAGCAGACACAATAGGGGGGGGTTTACATAGATTACAGTCAAGGCAGGGAAGTTTAACACACACAATAGGGGGAGGGGGTCTTACACAGGTTACAGTCAAGGCAGGGAGGTTTAACACACACATTAAAAATATGTATTTAATGTATTTATTGTTTATTCTGCCTTAACCCTTCATTGCCTTAGCGGCTATCAGCTATGGTAATGAAGCAGCATTTCTGTATTTTAATAATATTGTGCAGGAGCAGGGGGTCCCCTGAGCATTAATTTTTGGCTCAGGGAACCCCCTGCTCACTGTACAATATTATTAAAAATACAGAAATGCTGCTTCATTACCATAGCACATAACCGCAAAGGTAAAGAACGATTCTTTATTGATGTGTGTATTTTATTTATACTGTAGCTGTGCAGAGGGTCTCCGGAGCTGAACCGCTGTGGTTTTAGGTCCGGGGACCCCTGCTCCCCAAGATACAGGCCCCTTTAGGGGGTGCCGGTATACCTCTGCTTGGTTTACAGGCCGCGGTCACGTGATCGGGACATTTTAATGCAGAGGGATACCGGTACCTCATAAAGGGGGCTGTATCTCGGGGAGCAGGGGGTCCCCAGACCTGAAACCAACGCGGTTCAGCTCCGGAGACCCCCTGCACATCTACACTATGAATAAAAATGAAATTTTATATGTATTTATTTATATTCATTTATTTATTTAGATTTATTTAGTTATTTTTTGTGCTGCTGCTGTGTGTGAGTTTTATTTATTGTGGGTAGCGGGGGTGGGTGAAGGGGGTATTAGCCCCAACGGTGGTTGTTTAGGGCTTGCGGGGGGGTAGCGGTAGGGGTTAACCCCTTCATGACCGTAGCGGTATTAACTGCTACGGTCGTGAAGGGGTTAA
This sequence comes from Ascaphus truei, assembly GCF_040206685.1. Taxonomy (NCBI): domain Eukaryota; kingdom Metazoa; phylum Chordata; class Amphibia; order Anura; family Ascaphidae; genus Ascaphus; species Ascaphus truei. Next base: position 126,789,178 of record NC_134484.1, read on the forward strand.
GTGCACCCGCAACCCTCCCGCAAGTCCTAAACTCACACCAAGGGCCAAATACCCCCTTCACCCACCCCCGCTACCCACAATAAAGCGGGCACGGTGGGTTAACCCCTTCATTGCCTTAGCGGCTATCAGCTATGGTAATGAAGCAGCATTTCTGTATTTTAATAATATTGTGCAGGAGCAGGGGGTCCCCTGAGCATTGATTTCTGGCTCAGGGGACCCCCTGCTCACTGTACAATATTATTAAAAATACAGAAATGCTGCTTCGTTACCATAGCACATAGCCGCAAAGGTAAGGAACGAGTGTTTATTTATATATGTGTTTTATTCATACTGTAGATGTGCAGAGGGTCTCCGGAGCAGAACCGCTGTGGTTTTAGGTCCGGGGACCCCCTGCTTCCTGAGATACAGGCCCCTTTAGGGGGTGCCGGTATCCCTCTGCTTGGTTTACAGGTCACGGTCACGTGATCGGGACCTTTAAATGCAGAGGGATACCGGCACCTCATAAAGGGGGCTGTATCTCGGGGAGCAGGGGGTCCCCGGACCTGAAACCAATGCGGTTCAGCTCCGGAGACCCCCTGCACATGTACACTATGAATAAAAATGTATTTTAAATAATTTTTAATGTGCCGATGTTTGCGCAGAGAGAGCAGCGGTTCTCTCTCTGCTGCAAACACATCTCGCCAGGGGACGGCCTATAGTATCATTGATGTGCATATACAGTACTGTATGTGTATGTTAGGGGTAATAGGGGTTGTTGTTATACAGTATATACTGTATATATACAGTATATACTGCATTACAATTCATGAATTTCTCGGCTTCAAAGACAACAGCTCGCAAACGCCCCCATGCGTTTTTACACGGCATTGCAGTATTGCAGCCAGCGGGAATAAAATACTTAAATCACGGGCGCGATATAACGCAATACACCCCGGGAGAAAACGTTACTAAACCGCACATGACCGGGATATTCCGAAATTCGCGGAACTAGCCAACTTCGAATAAAGTTGGTCGCCACTGTATACATCAGTCTAGAAGCTCTATGAGAATTTTAGGCTTGGCAAAACAAAAGCTTTCCTCTGATCTCATGCAGGTCATTGCAAAATTACCTTATCATAGAAAAATCTCAGGGGTACATGTTTTTACTATTTCTACTAGAACGTTCTGCTGCCTTTGACACTGTTGATCATCCACCTATATCACAAACAGCACACCTGTGCTATGAGCATTTGACTAATATATATGACAAGGGTTAATATGCAAAGCTATCTAGCTAAATCACTTTTCACCCCCCCAACGTCCCTCTTCCTCCCCTCCCCCCCGAGTTTCGGTCAAATGAGTAATATCTCCACTTAATCCATCACAAATATCACCTTAAAACGCTTCCACCACCAGGAATTCCTAAAGATATTATCACTAGGGGTCCTTGGTCACCGTTCACTAAGAAAAATATTTAATTAGCACACAAAAATTTATTGTAGCAAAATGTGTCTGAAAATGCAATTACAGTACAGGCATACCCCACATTAACGTACGCAATGGGACCGGAGCATGTATGTAAAGCGAAAATGTACTTAAAGTGAAGCACTACCTTTTCCCCCACTTATCGATGCATGTACTGTACTGCAATCGTCATATACGTGCATAACTGATGTAAATAAGGCATTTGTAACAGGCTCTATAGTCTCCCCACTTGCGCACAGTTTCGGTACAGGTCACGGTCACGTGATCGGGACCTTTAAATGCAGAGGGATACCGGCACCTCATAAAGGGGGCTGTATCTCGGGGAGCAGGGGGTCCCCGGACCTGAAACCAATGCGGTTCAGCTCCGGAGACCCCCTGCACATGTACACTATGAATAAAAATGTATTTTAAATAATTTTTAATGTGCCGATGTTTGCGCAGAGAGAGCAGCGGTTCTCTCTCTGCTGCAAACACATCTCGCCAGGGGACGGCCTATAGTATCATTGATGTGCATATACAGTACTGTATGTGTATGTTAGGGGTTATAGGGGTTGTTGTTATACAGTATATACTGTATATATACAGTATATACTGCATTACAATTCATGAATTTCTCGGCTTCAAAGACAACAGCTCGCAAACGCCCCCATGCGTTTTTACACGGCATTGCAGTATTGCAGCCAGCGGGAATAAAATACTTAAATCACGGGCGCGATATAACGCAATACACCCCGGGAGAAAACGTTACTAAACCGCACATCACCGGGATATTCCGAAATTCGCGGAACTAGCCAACTTCGAATAAAGTTGGTCGCCACTGTATACATCAGTCTAGAAGCTCTATGAGAATTTTAGGCTTGGCAAAACAAAAGCTTTCCTCTGATCTCATGCAGGTCATTGCAAAATTACCTTATCATAGAAAAATCTCAGGGGTACATGTTTTTACTATTTCTACTAGAACGTTCTGCTGCCTTTGACACTGTTGATCATCCACCTATATCACAAACAGCACACCTGTGCTATGAGCATTTGACTAATATATATGACAAGGGTTAATATGCAAAGCTATCTAGCTAAATCACTTTTCACCCCCCCCAACGTCCCTCTTCCTCCCCTCCCCCCCGAGTTTCGGTCAAATGAGTAATATCTCCACTTAATCCATCACAAATATCACCTTAAAACGCTTCCACCACCAGGAATTCCTAAAGATATTATCACTAGGGGTCCTTGGTCACCGTTCACTAAGAAAAATATTTAATTAGCACACAAAAATTTATTGTAGCAAAATGTGTCTGAAAATGCAATTACAGTACAGGCATACCCCACATTAACGTACGCAATGGGACCGGAGCATGTATGTAAAGCGAAAATGTACTTAAAGTGAAGCACTACCTTTTCCCCCACTTATCGATGCATGTACTGTACTGCAATCGTCATATACGTGCATAACTGATGTAAATAAGGCATTTGTAACAGGCTCTATAGTCTCCCCACTTGCGCACAGTTTCGGTACAGGTAGGGAGCCGGTATTGCTGTTCAGGACGTGCTGACTGGCGCATGCGTGAGCTGCCATTTGCCTATTGAGCGAGATGTACTTACTCGCGAGTGTACTTAAAGTGAGTGTACTTAAAACGGGGTATGCCTGTACTCTTCAAAGTGTGCAAAGTTCAATTAAGGGTGAAAAGACAATTTTTATTACATTTTAGTTGTAATATATAAAAATAATACAATGCTTAAGTAACAGAAGAAAAAGATTGTTACAAGAAACATAAAGTATAATAAAAGTAGACAGTTCCTCAAAATAATTTGATAAAGAAAGAAAATCTGAAATTTCATGTGTCATAGCATTGACACTCCTTTGTTTGAAATCTGAATTCATATTCTAAATGCCTGGTTTTTATCCTAAAAAAAAACCCTCTGCCTTGAGGACAGAATAAGCCTACTTTATTAGCGTGCCCTTCAACCCCTCCTATCAATTTCTAGTGACACCTTTATGGCTTGAGGAGAAAAAAATGCTTTTTGTTTTTAATCAAAAGATGCCTGGATATAGAAAATACCTCATATCTTCATACCTGCAATTCCTACAATATTGTCACCCATATGAATGTGTTTGGATGTTCAAAGTGTACATTGACAGATCTATTTTTATACTGTTTATTTTTATTTTTTATATTTTCTACGTTTGAGAGACAAACGGATATCTGAACTTTGCACCCTAACAATCAGGGATTATTTAGCATTATTTAATTCTTCAGATTGCAAATGTTACAAAGCTATATTTGTTATTTTTGAAAATTGTTGTCAGACCCATGATAGTTTGTATTTAGTAAATTTACACAATCATTTGGACTGTTTTCCTAGCCACACCATCTAGTGTTCAAGAACACAGAGGAATTCCTTTTTAAGTAATATTAAAAGGGGTTTTGCTTTTTTTTACTCTCAGAAAAAGTTGATACTCTAGTTTTTAATCACCTCACTTTGCAAACAAGACTTTAGCCCCAGATAACATCACTTCTAGACAAACACAGAAAACCATGCAAGGTCTTAACCTCAATAAAACAATAAATGCATTTTGAAGCTGTAACTTGCAACTCAAGTTAACCGCTTGTGTTCAAGGTAATTAAAATAATAATTATTTTCTGGCCTTATCATGGTATCTCCCTCCATAACTGTGAGCAAAGAGGGCTGGCTCACAAGCCAGTCTCTGTGCCCACATGGATACCACATTCTCTCTGGCGTGACAGTCCATAGATGTTACCATGTTCTTTACCTCTCATGTGCTGGACCGTGAAAGTATATTGTTAGAGAACAAGGCTCCATCTAAGTAATTTTCCGTTCTCCCCAGCCACTCTGTTTAACCAACTCTGAGGGTTGTGGTAAAACTACATCAGTACAGGTAGGACTGCACCTTCTGCAGGGTCCATGCAAGACATGCCTTATTTATGGTGGCATGGGTTACTTCCCTAGGCAGCAGTTTCTTGCTCAGGTACACAATTGGGTGCTCTTTTCTCTGGCAGACATCATATAAGCACCTGGATGCTCTCATTAGGGGGATCCCATTCAGAGGAAGTTGCAGACTTCTTTTCTGGGCAGGCAGTGCTATTATTCCCCTGCTTTTGGCAGGTAAAATACAGACTGGTATTCTCCTGCCCTGGTGTACGAACCACCCTCACAGATGAAGTCACAGCAGGCTTAAAATGAGGTGATTGTTGGGTTTTTCTGGCTTTACACCCCCACCCCCCTTCCATCCTTGGAACCCTTTATTAGCTGTAGGGGTCGTGTTAGCTATGTAGGAATCTGCAAGTTTTCCAGGCTCCGTTGCTGATTTAGGACCTCAGAGCACCACCCACACTCTCATTTCAGCTGGGCACAGGGTTAAAAAATTGCTCATGGACTATGATATCCAGTAACCCTTCAAAGCTTTACATTTCCAACATCCAACCCACTTCTTGCACAAAAGGTTAGGCGCCCCACCATCTCAGAAAATCCAGCGGTAGCATCGCACTGCAGGGCTCGGAATTTCTGGCAGTAGATTCAGGGGTAATATTGAAAGCAGGTGTTCCTTCGTGTCAGTCTCTGGTAGGTTCCTGGGTCCCCTGTGTCCAGGAATATAGGTCTTTGGGTGTCTTGATTTCAGCACAGCCTTTCTGCTCAAGATCTCTTTCCTCCTTTCAGCCTCCTTGTGTACTGAGGAAAAATTCCCTTCCTGTCTAAGAGGCAGGCTTTTTCTGACACCTCTAATCAGCCAGGTGGTGTTGGTTAATTGTCTACCAGCAGTTAACCACCACACTGCTGGAGTAGAGTCACATTTTTGAACAGGGATAAGTCCCCTGTTACACACCTCTATGCCACCATTTGTTACGAATGGCACATTGTGAGCACGTTATTTGTATATATGACAAGGGTTAATACACACAGCTATATAGCTGACCCACTTTTCAGCCCAACAGGCTCCTCAAAAAAATAATATCTCCCTTAAATCCATCATAAATAGCACCATAAAACGATGCCACCACTGAGGATAATAGTATCACTAGGGGTCCTTGGTCCCTGTTCACTAATAAAAATATGCAATTAGCACATAGAAATGTATTGTTGCAAAATGTGTCTAAAAATGCAAGTACTCTCCAAAGCGTGCAAGTTCAATTGGAGCTCATAAGACAATACTTATTAAATTTTAGATTTAATATACAAAATACTATAGTGCTTTGGTTACAGAACAAAGAATGTTACAAGAAACATTAATTATACAATATATGCAGATTTATATTTATTTATATATAGATGCAGTCAGCTTTATTATCGCCCCGCCCCACACATGGGGGGGAACTGCGGACCAAATGTGGAATGATCACAGTCAAGTGCAGCACAGTGGGGAATTGCTCATCAAGATTTACACTGCGGGGGACCCTGCTTCTGAATGGGACTCCCGCTGTGTTAATCCTACTGGGCAGCACCACTCTGGAAGAGCTGGCTCTGAGAGCAGACAGAAGCAGTTCCTCTGTCTGCACAGCTCTAACAGGCAATCGCAATGTTTTTAATTTTAATTACATAGTATTGAAGCAGGGGTCTCCGGAGCTGAACCAAATTAATTTCAGCCCGGGGACCCCTGCTTTGTGAAATACTGGCCCCAGTATAGGGTGCCAATATCGCCTGCATGTTTAATTCTCTCATGTCCTGGCCCATGCGACTGGGACATTTAAACTTTGAGAAGATACAGCAACCCATACCGGGGCCTGTATCTCAGGAAGCAGGGGGTCCCCGTGGCTGAAGTTAATGCTACTCAGCAGACCCCCTGCTTCAAATCAATCAATGCCTTTCCCTCTCCCCCTCTCTCTCCCTCTCCCCCTCTCTCTCCCTCTCTCCTTCTCTTTCCCTCTCCCTCTCTCCCTCTCTCTCCCCCCCTCTCTCTCTCTCTCTCTCTCTCTCCCTCTCTCTCCCTCTCTCTCTCCCCCCTCTCTCCCCCCTCTCTCTCCCCCTCCGTCCCTCTCTCTCCCTCTCTCTCTCCCTCTCTCTCTCTCCCCCCCTCTCTCTCTCTCCCTCTCTCTCCCTCCCTCTCTCTCCATCTCTCTCCCTCCCTTTCTCTCCCTCTCTCTCCCCAGCTCCCTGCTGGACTCAGACCAATACTGGCTTTCTATTGAAGCCCTTTTAGACAGAGGTTAAGTCCCTGTCACAGGCACCAGCAATTCTTGAACCGATAAGCAATGATCCTCAGCTTGAAGAACAGCATTATGTGCAGAAGTCCACGATTCGCAGTTGCTTGAAGAGGAGTCATCGGTGATTAGTTCTTCTTTTCTTTCTTTTAAATCATCATCCTTGCCTTCTTTATCATCTTGGACAGGTACAGGAGGAGATGTTGACACGATGTCTTCTTGCTGTCAAATGAGATGTGACAGGCCTTATATAAGGCCTGTGATGTCATATTTGACAGACACATGGTACATCTACCAATCCGATTGTTGGTTCTACCATGTGATGCCTTCCCTTTCTTGGGGATGTAATGTCATCTTAAAGGGAAGGAAGTATATGGTACCTGATTGGATGGCTTCTCTCCCTTTAAGATGACATCACTCCAAAAAAATGAAATGCATCACATGGCAAATCCACCAATCAGATTGGTGGATTTACCATATGATTCCATCAAGTTTGGTAGAGAAGTTATTCACTGCGAGACTTGATGGAACCTGTCAAATTTGACATCAAATGCCCTATATACTGTACAGTAAGGTTGTTACGTCTCAATTGAAGCAAGAAGACGGCGTGGCAACATCTCCTCCTGGACCTGTTCAAGAAGAGAAAGATGACACAGATGAAGATAAGAATATCTATTCACTAGTGACTCATCGTCAAGCATCTGGGGATTGTGGACTTTTGCACATCATGCTGTTCTTCAAGCTGAGGATCATTGCTTCGTGGGTCAAGAGTTGTTCATGCTGAAGTTGGATGAGGCGGATGATACACATTGATTGATTGTATTTTATTTAATTGTGATTTTTTTTAGGGTGCCCATTGATTGCCAATGTGACTATTTGGACCCCCAATTGAGAACATAGATAACCACAGTGGCAATCAATGGAGGTATCGGCTACTTTTTTTTTTGTATTGTATTTTAATGTTCGTTTTTATTTAATTGTGATTTTTCTTAGGGTGTCCATTGATTGCAAATCTGACTACCTGTGCCCCATGTTGAGGGCATAGATAACCACAATGGCAATTAATGGATGTACACTGGCGACACACTTTATTCGAGCTTGGCTAGTCCCACGAATTCGGGTATACCCGGGTGTATTGAGGTTTGTGACTGTTTTCTGCCCGAGTGCATTGAGTTATTTTCCAAGCAGGGATTGAAGCATTTTATTCCCGCTGGCTGCAATACTGCACAGTATATATATATATATACTGCATTACAATTCATGAATGTATGCCATCTGGTAGACACGCGAAGCATTGCAGCCTATTAAATCCTAATCATTATCATTTAACAGATCAGCCGCCCATCAGCCAGGCATGAACCCAGGCTGGGAAGGCAAATGCAACGGGGCTTGTCAGAGGTGAGGAGTGGCGCATTCCAGGTATCTGCCAGGTACATACCGGGTATTTGCTCGAATAAAGTGTGTCGGTGCAGTATTTGAAGATGGTCTGTTATCTTAGTCAATAAGTCCATGTACAGAATTAATTTGCTCCAGTAATTATTCAGATACAGATATACAGCATCACAGAATCACAGCATCATTCTTTACTGGTCTTACAGCATAGGCATCAGCAAGTTATGAATGAAGAATTAGAAAGCACAAGTTCCAAGTAATTATGACTCAATACACACAAGAGATCACACTTATACCGGATTTCAAGAAATACAGTTAAGTCCATATAAGTACTTGTTTTTCTCAAGTGCAACTGCCATTTCAATATGTTATATTTCACAGATAACATATTCTCTCATTCTGTTATCTATCCTCATTATAATTTTATGAGCACGGCCTTTTCTTGACCTTGTTTTTGCCCTCTTTTTCCCCACATGATGACCTCTATACTTTTCTGCCTTTCTTCCAACTTGTGATTTACAGTATTTCTTCCTAGTCTACATTTAGATTCAGTTCTTATTTATGTAGCCTTAGGCTGCAGTACATCTGCATAGTTTTTCTACATCTCTAATTTTCATGAACTAATTGTGTACTAAGCAGATATATGTGTATCTAGAGACAATATCACGTCCGTATTGTCCAGAATTTTAAATCTTTTCTATATTCAGTATTGGCTACTGTTTTTTTGTATTGTATTTTAATGTTTGTTTTTATTTAATAGTGTTTGTTTTAGGGTGCCCATTGATTGGCAATCTGTGCCCCCTGTTGAGGGCATAGATAATTACAGTGACAATCAATGGATGTATTGGCTAGTGTTTTTTTTGTATTGTCTTTTAATGTTTGTTTTATTTTATTGTGAAAAAAAATGTAAGCCCACAAATGGGCAGAATAATTATTTGCCATATTTGGCTACTAGTGCTTTTGTCCATTTGTGTGTGTGGTGATGGGGGTAGAGGGGACTGAGGTAGTTGCCCCAGGGCGGTTTGGCCACCCAGGTGGGCAGTGGGATGGATTAACCCCTTAATTACCTTAGCGGTTACTAACCGCCAAGGTAATTAAGGGATTACTTCCTAGTACCTAGTTTTTTATTTTACTGTTGGTGCCAATTAAGATGAGGACAAAGATGAGGAAGGCCTTCATTCTAGCAGGTGTAAGTACATCTTTTATTTACAATATGCTTGCTGGCTATTGATTGTTTTTGAATGGGCAGAAGCACTTTTAGTCACAAATGAGCTTTAGCCCATTACTGTGTTTGGTGGTTATGGTTGGAGGGGGGGGGGGATGTTGGGGGTAGAGGGAGTGGGTAGTATGGTGCCCATTTATAGCCACATTGGCAATCTGTGCCCCAGTTTAGGGCATTGATAACCAGAGAAGCAATCAATGGATTAAATAGCTAGTGTTTGTTTTGATTGCAATGTATTTAACTTTATTTGATTGTAAGGTATTTGATTGACTGTATTGAGGGGATGGGTGAAGGGGGTAGTTACCCAGGGGTGGGTGGTTAGGCTTGTCGGGTGGGTAGCGAGTAGTAACCACTAAGGTAATTAAGGGTTAACCCCTCCTGCAACCCTCCCGGGAGGACTAACCCCCCATTCAGGGGCAACTACAGTACAACCTTCACCCATCCCATTAAAACACCAGTAACCCCTCAATTAACTTAGTGTAGTTACCGCTAAAGTGATTAATGTGTTACTGGGGTTTTAATGGTTGGCCCTTTTGTTTGTTCAATGATGGTGAGGACAAAGAAGAGAAGGATGAGGATGGCCTTCATCCTGACAGGGGTAAGTAAAACATTTATTAATGTATTATTTTTTACTGTATGTATGAATGGGCAAAAATGCTAGTGGTCATATTTGTCTACTAGGGCATTTTCCCATTCCTGTGGGGGGAGGGAGAGTGTTTTTTGGGGGGGACGATGACCGGGGGTGGGTGATGGGTGTAGTTCCCCTGGGGTGGGTGGTTAAGCCTCCCATGTGAGTAGCGGGAGGGGTTAACCCCTTAATTACCTTAGTAGTAATAACTGCTAAGTTAATTAAGGGATTAAACCCTCCCACAACACTCCTGGAGCACGTAACTACACACTCTGGGGTAACAACCCCCTTCACTCACCTCCTTTACCCCCAAGAAACTGGGTACTTCTGTTTAACTCCTTCATTACCATAGCACCTAGCCACTAATGTAATGAAGCTATGTTTATTATCATCATTATTATTTTTAAACTCAATTTTTAAAAAAAGTTTTCCAAGGGATGGGGAAAAAGGGAGGGAAGAGAAAACAAATGAGTGGGGGGGGGGGTGGATACATAAATAAAGCAGGGGGGAGGGAGTGAACTGGTACAATTCCAGGGATTAACATCACATTGTAAATTTACATTGCTCTCAGGGGCGGCAGACAAATTATTAACATTATCGCATATTTCAATAAACCCCAAACATTGTGATTGGCTACTTAAACCCCAAACTCAATAGCAGTTCTTAAGAGGTAAGGGTCGATCTGGAGGGACAGGATGCGTGGAGACCAGGTAGCATTCCAGGAACTGAGCATTGCTTATTATAACATTATAGAATGGGAGTTTATATTTGAATTGCCTGAGTATAGGATCCATGGCTGCAAGACCCTTTGAGATTCTAAGTATATATCATTCGTAAGGTTGGACACTTTTTCCATATTGCAAATGAACCAGATCTTATTTTGGTGATAGAGGGGACTACTCCTTGCTTCCATACGGCTGCCAGTTCACATCTCCCTGCTGTAGCAATATGGCATACCTGTAGTAGCTTAATTTCATGTTTTGAAAGACCCTGGCAGGGCCTATTCAGCAGGAAAAGCCTCCACAACCCTTGGGGAAAACTGAAGGGTATCCTGGTTTGAATCTTGGAAGCCTAAGGGGAGTCAAGTACCACCTCATCATAACCTTATAATCATTTTCTTGGGTGGGTACCTCCCCAGTCATCCAGGGAGATGAGGCAGGTGACTGAAGGTCTTGGTCTCAGCTAACACCCTTTCAGGCCTCATCAAGCCCCTCCTGAGGCTCCGTGGCTCTGCGTCGGTCTCGCGATGGCCCCACCTGCTCCCACTCTGGCCCGGGCCCACTCGGACTCTCCTGTCGGCCCCAGGGGGACTCGGTGGCCAGGCCCAACCCACGGAGAAAGTCCTGACCACCCTCCGGGCCCTTCAGGGAGTGTGTTGTTCCCTCGTGTATGACCACAAGCCGGATTTCATGTTTTCGTTGCACCAGAGTAATGGGTTGAAGACCCTGGCATCTCACAAGGGTGGGGGGGGAGAGGTCCTGGAAAATCTGAAGGTGGATGTTCTCATATGAAAGATTGCCTGAGCCTCTTGCCGCAGAGTAAAACGCTTCTTTCACTTTGAAGCAGTGAAATCTTATAATCACATCCCTAGGGGGATCTCCAGGGTGCGGGATTGAGGACAGAGGGCTTGGTGGCACCTATTGAGCAGGAAGGAGGAATCCTCATGGTCGGGGAGGATGTCGGTCAGTCATTTTGAAATGAAGAAAACAGGCTCCAGGACCGCCTCCGGTATACCTCTGATCAGTAAGTTGTTCCTTCAACCTCTATTTTTGGAATTCTCCTGGCATTCTGCAATTTCGGTCATCTTGGCCTGAAGTTGTTCCGTTGCTCGGGCGATTTTATTTTGATGCCGTATAGTTTTGTCTATAGTACCTCTATAGTAATTACAGGGTTCATCCGCCCTCCCCCACTATCCACCCAGAGCGCCTAACCACCCTCCTCTGGGAAACTATCCCCACCCTCCACCCACTGATTGGCACAGTGATAAACTATGGCCATAATATGGCCATGGTTTTCCACTATAGCAATGAATGGGGGAAGCTAAAAAAAACAGGCACAAAATAAAACACATGACATTTAAAAATAAATTAAAAATGCCAATAAACCAATTGATTGGCACAGTGGTACACCATGCCCATATAATATGAGTATGGTTTGCCACTATGGCAGTCAATGGGCAACCTGAAAAAAACAAGCACCCATAATTCAACACATAACAATTAAATAAAAACAAGCATTTACAAAAAAATACATTGCGTGTCTCTGTGCATATCTATAACCTTAAAGGGGTATAGATAAACACATTGGCAGTCAATAGGCAACCTAAAAAAATAATACAAAAAATACAACAAACATACCAAAAATAACATACAATCAATGTTTTTCTTACCTTTGATGTCTTCACCCTCTGATTCTGACTGCAGCAGGAACCTATTGATCCTCGACGCAGTGCTCTCCAAATGCCCTTTTGGGGCTATAGATAAGCACAGTGACAAGCAATATATATTTTTGGGCAAATGTTTTTTAATTTAATTGTTATGTTTTGTATTTTTGGTTCTTATTTTAATGGTTTGTATTTTTAGGACTTATTTTTATTTAATTGTTTTGTATTTTTGGTTTTTGATGTTATTTAATTGTTTTGTATTTTTGTTGATGGTATTTTTTAGGTTGCCCATTGACTGCCATAGTGGCAAACCATGCCCATATTATATGGGCATGGTGTACCACTGTGCCAATCAATTGGTTTATTGGTAAATCTTTATTTTATTGCAATGTTATTTATTTTATTCAATGCTTGTTTTTTCTATGTAGCTTGCCCATTCATTGACATAGTGGCAAACCATGACCATATTATATGGGCATGATGTATAACTGGGCCAAACATTTATTGACAAATGCTTGTTATATTTCAATGTAATATGTATTATGTTGTGCCTGTTTTATTCTAGATTGCCCATTCATTGTCACTATGGCAATCCATGCCCATATTGGTGGCATGGTTTACCACTGTGCCAATCAATGGGTAGTGGGTTTGGGGGTTAACCCCTTAATTACTATAGCAGTTAGTAATCGCTAAGGTGATTAAGGGGTTAGTGGCCAGTAGTTTCTTAAATGTAATGTTGCTGCCAACAGATGATGGTGATAAGGACAGGGAGGAAGATGAGGACCAGCTTCCTCCTGTTAGGGGTAAGTAGAACTCTAATTTACTTTATGCTGGCTAGCTTTATTTTTAATGGTCAAATGAGCTATTATCAATAACTGGTAATTTTGCATATTACTGTACTGTATGTGTTGGGGGGAGGGGTAGGCAGGGGGGTTGCTGTTAGGAGTACGTTGGGTGGGAAGGTTGTTTATTGGTAGGTATTTTTTGAAGTGAAACTTCTTTAGTGGCACCTATTCTGATGGGGTAAAACGGGAGAGATGGGGGACAAATGTGAAACGGAAGTGACGTCACGGCTCCCCCCTCCCCCCCCCCGCATCTACTGTGACATGCGGCGGCGGCGGCGGCGATAGCCGCCGGCGCCGCTCCTAACAGCCGCTGCTCCCCCACACACACCCGCTGTGACATGCTGCCCACACACCTGCTGTGACATGCGGCGGCGGCGGCGATAGCCGCCGGCGCCGCTCCTAACGGCCACTGCCATGAGTATAGCAAGATGGCTGCCGCAGAGCTTCCGGTGCTGCGGGTGTAATAAGATGGCGGAAGCCCCGCAAGTACTCCGGCTGAGATAGGAGGAGCCGCTGCTCAGCCTCTCTCCTCCCTCTTCCCTACCTCCGCTTCCCTGTGTCCCGCTGACTAAAGGGCGCCGCTCTCCTCACACGGCCGGCTGCTGTGCCGCTCCTAACGGCCGCCGGTCCCAGCTGCCATTCCCCCCAAACGTGCACTGCCATGCCGCGCATGCGCTGTTCCCCGCGCCCGCTGACATGCCGCGCATGCGGTAGTCATGGTGACGCCACGGCTCTCATAGGGACACTGCAGCCCACACTGCTCCAGGCCCTGATCTCCTGCGGCCTCTCCTCTCCTCCCGGTGCATGCCCGTGACCCTGCAGGCCTCCCCTGGCCGCTGCTTGTGGGATGAGCCGCTGCGGGTCAGTCTCAGGCCTGAGCTCCGGGCAGGAGGTGACTGGTGAGGGCGGGGAGACTTTCACCTCCCTGGGCTGGTACCGGGGCGGGGAGCTGGAGCTGAGCCTCTCCCCATCCCTGCAGGGCGGCAGCTTCTGTGGGGTAGAGCCCGAGGGGCTCCTGTGGTCCCTGCAGCCGTGGACTCCCTTCAGGAGGCTGCTCCGGAGGGATGTGCAGACTAGTCGTCCGGCCGCCTGCTGGTCACGGCCGCCTAGGAGAGGAGCTTCATGCGGAAGGTACACACACTGTCACACACACGAGCACTCAGACACACACTGTCACACACGAGCACTCAGACACACACTGTCACACACGAGCACTCAGACACACACTGTCACACACACGAGCACTCAGACACACACTGTCACACACGAGCACTCAGACACACACTGTCACACACACGAGCACTCAGACACACACTGTCACACACACGAGCACTCAGACACACACTGTCACACACACGAGCGCGCACACTCTCAGCGTCACGCGCGCGCACACTCTCAGCGTCACGCGCGCGCACACTCTCAGCGTCACGCGCGCGCACACTCTCAGCGTCACGCGCGCGCACACTCTCAGCGTCACGCGCGCGCACACTCTCAGCGTCACGCGCGCGCACACTCTCTGCGTCACGCGCGCGCACACTCTCAGCGTCACGCGCGCGCACACTCTGCGTCACGCGCGCGCACACTCTCTGCGTCACGCGCGCGCACACTCTCTGCGTCACGCGCGCGCACACTCTCTGCGTCACGCGCGCGCACACTCTCTGCGTCACGCGCGCGCACACTCTCTGCGTCACGCGCGCGCACATTCTCTGCGTCACGCGCGCGCACACTCTCTGCGTCACGCGCGCGCACACTCTCTGCGTCACGCGCGCGCACACTCTCTGCGTCACGCGCGCGCACACTCTCTGCGTCACGCGCGCGCACACTCTCTGCGTCACGCGCGCGCACACTCTCTGCGTCACGCGCGCGCACACTCTCTGCGTCACGCGCGCGCACACTCTCAGCGTCACGCGCGCGCACACTCTCTGCGTCACGCGCGCGCACACTCTCTGCGTCACGCGCGCGCACACTCCCAGCGTCACGCGCGCGCACACTCTCAGCGTCACGCGCGCGCACACTCTCAGCGTCACGCGCGCGCACACTCTCAGCGTCACGCGCGCACACTCTCAGCGTCACGCGCGCACACTCTCAGCTCTCAGCGTGTCACGCGCACACTCTCAGCGTGTCACGCGCAAACTCTCAGCGTGTCACGCGCACACTCTCAGCGTGTCACGCGCACACTCTCAGCGTGTCACGCGCACACTCTCAGCGTGTCACGCGCACACTCTCAGCGTGTCACGCGCACACTCTCAGCGTGTCACGCGCACACTCTCAGCGTGTCACGCGCACACTCTCAGCGTGTCACGCGCACACTCTCAGCGTGTCACGCGCACACTCTCAGCGTGTCACGCGCACACTCTCAGCGTGTCACGCGCACACTCTCAGCGTGTCACGCGCACACTCTCAGCGTGTCACGCGCACTCTCAGTCACGCACACTCTCAGTCACGCACACTCTCAGTCACGCACACTCTCAGTCACGCACACTCTCAGTCACGCACACTCTCAGTCACGCACACTCTCAGTCACGCACACTCTCAGTCACGCACACTCTCAGTCACGCACACTCTCAGTCACGCACACTCTCAGTCACGCACACTCTCAGTCACGCACACTCTCAGTCACGCACACTCTCAGTCACGCACACTCTCAGTCACGCACACTCTCAGTCACGCACACTCTCAGTCACGCACACTCTCAGTCACGCACACTCTCAGTCAGTCACACGCACATATGAGGAATTCACACTTAGTGCAAATAGCTAATACAGGGGATGTGTGCTGAGCACGCGCATTCTAAGTCAAATTTATTTGCGTTTTGTCAATGAAATTGTATTTTGATTTTTAATTAAAACATCACCAACACAAATACAATTTCTGTGACAAAAGTCAAAGAAGTTTCACTTACTATGCGCGTGCACAGCACACACACCTTTTTTTTTATCTTTATTGGGGGGTACACGGTGTGGGTGAATAGGGGTACTTGGCCCAGGTTGGTTGGTTAGGCATACTGGGTGGGTAGTGGGAGGGGTTAACCCCATTATTACCATAGCGGTTACCACCGCTTTGGTAATGAAGGGGTTAACTCCTCTTGCAACCTTCCTGAAAGGCTTAACCACCCACCCTGGGCCAAGTACCCCCATTCGCCCACCCCCTGTACCCTCAATAAACCAGATACTGCGCCTTAACCCCGTCATTACCTTCACATCTAGCCACTACGGTAATTAAGTAGTTTTATTTTATTTTTAATAATAGTGTATGGGAGAAGAGAGTCTCTGGAGCTAACCACGTTAATTTTAGCCTCGGGGACCCCCTGCTTCCCGAGTTACAGGACCCGGTATGGGGTGCCTGTATCTCCGCAATGTTTAAATCTTCCGTGTCACATGACCGGGAGATTTAAATTCCCAGGAGACATCAGCACACCATACAGGGGCCTGCAACTCAGGAAGCAGGGGGTCCCAAGGCTGAAATTAATGCGGTTCAGCTTAGAAGACCCCCTGCTCCTGTACACTATTCTTAAAATTCGCATTAAAGCAAAAAATTGTGTTTTTTCTTAGTGAATACAGTGTTGACACACATGTTTTAGAGTGCAGTAAAACAATGCAAAGTTGCTCGCCAATGCACTGATTTTATTGAGGTTTAATGAATAGACCCCATTGTGTCTACATTTTCCATAAGTGATTCCTTTTTTGTTACTGCCTCCTATCAAGTTTTACTTTCATTATGAACCCCACAAGGCTCTATGCTCAGACATCTACATTTCTTCTGTTTGTGAACTTATGTAGTTATGTGGTTTCCAGTATCATCTTTATTCTTGTGGTACTCACATCTGTTTCAACTCTGCCCTCTCCCAGGCTAAACAAACCTACTTTTCTTCACTAATCAACATGGACAAGTCTAACCCATGCCGACTCTTCTCTGTCTTTTACTCCCTGCTCAGACCACCCTCAGTTGCTTTTTATTCCTCCTCCGTCTCACCTCAGGACTTTGCTCACTATTTCAAGGAAAAGGTGGAATCCATATGTCAGGACATCCCTCTGTTTCCTCCTCCCTTCTTACACCTCTTTCTAACTCTTCTCCTGCCTTCCTTGACTTTTTTTCCGCGGTCACAGAGTAGGATGTGGCACTGTTGCTCTCCTCTTCTCCTCTACCACTTGCCCCCCTGACCCCCATTCCCTCCCATCTCTTAAAACCTCTTGCTCCTACTATTATCCCTATGCTCACACACATTTCTAATACCTCCCCCTACTCTGGTACCTTGCCCTCCTCCTTCAAACATACAACAGTCATTCCATTACTCGAAAACAGAACCTTACCCTAACTGTCTTTCTAACTATCGACCTGTCTCCCTCCTGCCTTTTGCATCTTATCTCCTTGAAAGTCTTATATTCTCTCGCTTGCTCCATTTTCTAAACACCAATTCTCTCCTAGACCCTCTACAATTTGGCTTGTAAACTGCTCACTTAACTGAAACAGCCCTCACTAAAATAACTAATGACCTCCATGCTGCCAATGACAGTGGTCATTACACTCTGCTCATACAGTACTACTTGACCTCTCTGCAGATACTGTGGGCCACCCTCTTCTAATTCACAGTCACCCTACTCTTGGCATTCATAACAAAGCTCTATCCTGGATCTCCTCTTACCTCTCCCCATCATACTTTCAGCGTCTCTTCTGCTAATACCTCCTCCTCTATCAACCTCTCTGTGGGGGTATCACAGCCCTCTCTCCTTGGACCTCTCCTCTTTTCTCTGTACACACTCTCTCTAGGTGACCTAATCACATATCTTGGGTTCCGATATCACCTCTATGCTGATACACACAAATTACTTTTCGACCCCTGACCTTACACCTGCTGTACAGACCAATGTTTCTGAATGTCTCTCTGCAATATCATCCTGGATGGCCCCACGCCAACAGAAACTTAACATGGCAAAAACAGAGCTCCTCATGCTTCCTCCCAAACCTGGCCCTATTTCCTCCTTCCAAATTACTGTTGGAAGTACTATCATTCACCCAGTAGCCCAAGCACGCTGCCTAAGGGTCACACTCGACTCCAGTCTCACTCCTCTCACATTCAAAACGTATCTAAAATCTGTCGCTTTTCACTCTGTAATATCACAAAGATATGCCTTTCCTCTGTTGCTCGACTGCTAAAACTCTGACACAGGCCCTCATTCTCTCCCATCTCGATTACTGTAACCTCCTGCTGTCCGGCCTGCCTGCCTCTCACCTGTCTCCCTTACAATCTATCCTAAACGCTGCTGCGAGAATCACTCTATTCTTTCCTAAATCTGTCTCGGCATCTCCCTTGCTGAAATCGCTCTCCTGGCTTCCTATCAAATCTTGTTTCACACATTCAATTCTCCTCCTCAGTTTTAAAGCTTTCACTCTTTTGCCCCTCCTTACTCTCAGACCTAATTTGTCGCTATACACCATCCCGACTCTTGCGTTCTGCTCAAGGATGTCTCCTCTCTACCCCCTTTGTATATAAAGCCCTCTACCACCTTAAACCTTTCTCACTGACTGCCCAACACCTCTTCCCCTCAATACCCGACTAGCACCCTCTCTATCCACCTTTAAGACACACCATGAAACACACCTACTTGACGAAGCATATGAGTAGCCATGTGGCTAACACTATACACATGACACAAAGCTTGGCCCCTTGCAGATGCACTTACCAGTATGCCCTCCTACTGTATTTGTATGTTCCTCCTACCAATTAGATTGTAAGCTCTTTGGAGCAGGGACTCCTTTTCCTAAATGCTACTTTTATGGCTGAAGCACTTATTTCCACGATCAGTTATTTGTATTATTTGTTATTTATATGTACATTAATGGTGCTATATAAATAAAGACATACATACATACATGACGAGATATTTTACTCCTTTTAAACAAATGTACTGTACAGTATTAAGATTATATGTATTTCGAAACGTGTCATTACACATGAATAATAATTACAAAAATTATATATGGCCCTGATGGCATACATTCAAGAGTTCTCAAGGAGTAAAGCTCATTAATAGCCAAACCATTATATTTAATATTCAAGGACATTTCCACAGGCTCAGTACCACAAGATTGGCGTAAAGCAGATGTGGTGCCTATATTTAAAAAGGGAACTAGATCACAACCGGGAAATTACAGACCTGTAAGCCTGACTTCAATAGTAGGAATACTACTTGAAGGTTTAATACGGGATAATATTCAGGAATACCTAATGGAAAACAAAATTATTAGTAATAGTCAGCATGGATTTATGAAGGATAGATCATGCCAAACTACCCTTATTTGTTTCTTTGAGGAGGTAAGTAGGAATTTAGACCAGGGTAATGCAGTTGATGTGGTCTACTTAGATTTTGCAAAGGCTTTTGATACGTACTGGGACCCCTGCTTTTTAACTTGTTTATTAGTGACCTTGAGGTTGGCATTGAGAGCAAAGTCTCCATCTTTGCTGATGATACTAAATTGTGTAAGGTAATAGAATCAGAGCAGTATGTAATTTCTCTTCAGAAGGACTTGGAGAGACTGGAAACGTGGGCAGGTAAATGGCAGATGAGGTTTAATACAGATAAATGTAAGGTTATGCATTTTGGATAAAAGGGATGTGTGTGTGTAAAGAACACACAGAAAGATCCCCACTAGGGCGCACCGCAGGCCTGAGTTACATTAGATCCTGGTCCTATAGTGCGCTAAACATACAACATAGAAATTTTATTTAATCATTATTAAAACTTATTTAAAAACCATAGAAGCTCCTGGTGTCTCCCTAGTGTATGGACTCTAAGTGAGGTAAGGTGTAATGTTTGTCTCTTTTTATGTTCCCCTGTAGCTGATTTTTGACCTCTTGGATAGTATCCTAGGTGAGGTATTAATATACCTTTATATTAACCTAATATTGGTAAGAGGAGATGAGTCAGTGATGTTGTCCTATATATATAGAGACCTGCTAGATCTGTCTGCTCTGTATTGGAGTGGACATACGTAATTACTAGCAGGGAGGAATCATGACTGATATGCTTATACTGTCATGAAATCGAGACATGGTGATATCTAATAGTTGAACATGTTCAGAGAATAAAACATCCAGTGTATAATTAATTTATTGTATACCCACTTCATCCATATATAGTAATAACCCATATAGCCGTACCTGTAGTGTAAATATTTTAGTAGTAGTACATATGGGTGTACCAATAGCTAGTGCAGTGGGATATATCCTTGTATGTACTGCTGATGCCAGGTATGTGGCTAGGTGTTTACTAGTTGGCAGTAATCATGAGGTCTAAAATTATGTCAGTTACGAATGCCAAACTATAACTCAACAGACATAGGGTGTACATATATTGTTCTCATGTGTCACTATTATGGCAATGATGTTTGTGCCTTATGGTGTGTTTGTTGTGACTTTGGTATACTTTAACGGCGTGTCATCTATTGGGACTTTCAAACTAGGTCACATGGTACTGACCGCCCGTGCACTCCCGTCGCTGATTTAGAGACAGGCACTGATGTAGAGTCTGGCTTATGTCTGTGCTCGGTTGCTCAGACCAACACGGTATATACAACTTGGTGAGTACTTTAGCAGTGTGGCTATTAGTAGAACGCGCTGCTGTTTTCATATATTAGTAGCTGGCGGCGAGTCACCATCGCTGGTATAGAGCTCGACACTACAGACAGATCAATGTATGGTCTAACCGGCAGTGCATATCAAGCAGTTAGTTTTATTTAAATATATTCTGACGGCGGGTCATTTGTTAGGACTCGTGACCTTGGTCACGTGGTACTGGCCGTCCGTGTACTCCCGTCGCTGGTTAGAGACCGGCGCTGATATACAATCTGTCTTGTGCCTATGCTTGGTTATTCATATGGTCCTGGTATACATAGCTCGGTGAGTACATGGCGGTATGGATACTAATAGAACGCGATGCTGTTGTGACATAGTAGTAGCTGCCTGCGGGTCACCGTCACTGGTATAGAACTCGGCACTAAAGGAAAATCAATATTTTATTCCCAACTCAGAGTACGAGGCACTAGGGCTGCTTCATCTTATACAACGTAACATTAAAAAACCCGACGTGACGTCCGTTTCATCGCCTACTGCGACTTCATCTGGGGTGGGCGTAGCCGCGTCTCAGTCGGCCCCTTTATACGTGTAAGTTGCTATGGCAACCTAGAGACGCTGTTTCTTATATTGCTACGGTAGTGGTGGCGCAGATGTACTGCAACTAGCAGTGTTAGAGATTGAAAAGCGCAGGTCATAGACCAAAGTACTGGATTTATAATAGTATCATACTGATAACCCACCAGAGATCTCTTAGTGACTTGATAAGTCTTATACTGTATGTCTAGTGGTCTGTTTATCTGTTTAGCTGCAGTGTCCATGTATGAGTGATATTAATCATAAATTTAATCATGATGATAGTATGATGTTACTGGAGGTAGGTGTGGATACAGAAGTGATAACTCCTGATGGTAATAGTTATAGGCATGTTGTGGATGAGAGTTGGTTTTACATGATGTCTCTACACCCTGGTGTATATACAAAGCCTTCATTTAGGCCCACTGGATAATGTGTATTGAGTAGGTATATCCACCTTGCCTCACACTGTAACAGTTTTTATCCCAGTTGCCTTTTCTGATCTGTGGTGTAATGTGTTCGATTCCCTGGAAGGTTAGATTACTACTGTCTCCATCATGTACATAACGTATATGTCTGGAGACTGGGGTGTCTGCTGCATTGCGGATGGAGCCCAGATGTTCTAGGACTCTTTTTCTCAATTCCCGCTTAGTCTTCCCCACATATTTCAGGCCGCAGGAGCAGGCTTACACTTCATATGATCGAGGTAGGCAGTATGATATTATAGGTAGTGGGTGCTCAATAGATAATAACTAAACATTGGGGCATCCTAAGGAATGACCCCATTCTGGGAGGAGAAATTCCAGAAAACCCGAACATAATCTTCAGGAAGGCTTGTAATTTAAAAGACAGATTAGCACCCAGCGCTTTAAAAAGGAAAACCAAACCAGTAAATTAGTTGCAACAGAATAAAGGATTCTATGAATGTAAGACATGCAGAGTATGTCAATTTAAATCCACGAACAAAATAGATTTTTCCTCTAATATTACAGGAGAGGTTTTTAAAGTGGAGTCATGTTTAACATGTAGGTCGGACCATGTGGTGTACCTCCTGGAATGTCCTTGTAAACTACAGTATGTAGGGACGACTGAAAGACCGGTTAGGGTCAGAATTATAGAACACCTCAGCAGCATCAAGAGGCAACTTACCACGCTCAGTCTATCCAACCATTTTATGGAGAAACACCAGGGGGACACTACAGGTCTGACCTACATGGCCATAGAACACATTCCAGGCCACTGGCGCGGGGGGGATCGCAGTTTGGAACTCATTAAGAGAGAATCTTTTTGGATACACAGGTTGCGGACCCTCACCCCAGAGGCCTTAACATGGAAATAGAGATTGCACCATTTCTGTGTATAAGTTATGTTATTTTGCTAATCTTGTCCTTCTTTTTCCTTTCTCCTGTGTTTCCGCAGTTCCTTGTAGGATCATTAGAATCTATGTAGATCAATAGGTCCTTGTTCTTTCTTTTGTGTCCCTGTGGTTAATTCTCCCCCCTTTGCTAATGTATCCCAAAGACATGTGTATAGGGTTAATATGTCCCAAAGATATGTGTATAGTGCGGCGTGCATCTTTTTGCATAGAATTGTATAACATGTCCATGTAATCAATACATTTACATCTTTTGTACTCTTCTGATACCCTCCATGTAGTATTATTATTAATACTACGGCTACCCGCTTTTTGTACTGGCTGGCTCATTCATAATCCCCCTTTTTTTGTACTCTTTTTTTTTTTTTTGTATTCTTTTTTGTATTCTCTTTTTTAATCATTTTTACACATACATTGATTTTATACTAAAGTTTTTTTAGATTTGGTCAAACCCCGATTGTTTTATTTATTGTTCCCTACTCTTTTTCTCTTTTGATCTATATGTACATTAAGTACCAATTTTTGGGATCTAATTACCCAGTCCTGATCCCCATTTTTTATATAAAGATATAAATGCTAATTGATTATCATTGGTAGTGCTCAGTGCAGACTTGATGGAGCAGATGCTTTTTAAAGTTGCTAATTACGTAGGGTATATTAATGTGCTAGGTGGGAGGGGGCGGTACACTCCGGAGGAAGCCACGCATCGGATTGGCGAAATGCGTAGAGTGGTAGCCGCCCACAGGAGGAGAGAAGCAGTTACAGAGACTGCAGACCCCGAATCCGAAACCGGAAATGACATATCGCGAACAACCGGAAGTGACGTGACGCAACTCCCCTTGAGAGAGACCAGGAAGCAGTGAGCTGCTACAGAGGTGCCTCACGTATCGATCGAGAACCGGAGGAGGGGATTGAGCCAGGTGTCAACAGTGACTCTCTTCTATCACAATGTTGTGATATATTCACTATTTGATTGTTCGCATTTCTTAAGTCCTATAAAGTTACGTTTTTTAAGATCAGTCTGCACTATGGATACTTCTTCTTTTTTTCATGCATCACTGTGTTGCTGGGATTGGAGGTCTTCATTTGCTCTGAACCAGAAGCCCGTCTTCTCGTCCACACACTGCTCCCTGTTGCCCTTTTAAAACTAGAATCTTGTGAGTAGGCTGTGCATAGGAGCCAAGATATATTACAGAGTGAATTCACAATTGCTATATTGTCTACACTTAGATTGTGTTTTGTTTTGTTTCCCTTTCATGCTCCCCCTGGATTGCGTACGGAACTGTACTATTGGGGGACCAGAGAAACCAGTCCCTGCCAGCTGGGTTTGAGCAGGGGGTCTTAATTCAATTCATTTTATTACTGTCATGATTTTGTCACATTTATATATCACCGATTTTTGAACCATTTGATTATTAAGTTTATTCACTGCACATTTTAGTGATTATTATTAGTGTTAGCGCCGTTTCTTTTCACTTTAACACAGCACAAAAGAGTAATTAGCCACATTTGGATCATGTTCATCACTGTTGGGGGGGAGTTTTGTTGGGGTAGGGAGGTGGGTGATGGGGATAGTAATCCCGGTGGGTGGTTAGGCCTTCAAGTGGGATTACCATGGCGGCAATTGTTTAGCAATGCTTTACTAGCCAGTAAGGTAGTCAAGGGGGGTAAGTAAGTAATGTATTTTAATATTGTAAATTTGTATTCATTTTTTAGACAGATTACTATAAATTGCCAATGTGGTTATCTAGGCTTGCATTGAGAGGCCCTCGGTAGCCACAGTGACAATCAATGGGTTTACAGTTAAAATGCTTTTTAAAAGTCTTTAATTTTTTTATCTGAATCACTAGAGTTAGATAATGTAATTGAGGAAATAAGACGTGCCTTTTTTTGTCCGGTAGCACTACTAACTCACATTTTCCAGGGTTTGATTATCTCTGCAGAAGTCATCCCACTGTATTGTATCTGTCAAGATTGTTTTGATCCACATTATTTTATTTAAAGAACACAATGCTCTATAACTTAAGTTTGGCAAATAACAATATTTATTACCCGCAAAAATAAAGCAGAATACATACATTTTACAGATATAGCAGATGTTATCACACCTGTTACCAGTTGGTAAAATGCAACAATGTGTGATTAGTTTGCAAAATTGTGAAATGTTGTTGATTGTGGCTCCAGTTGTATTTATGGAGCCATTGTAAATCGTACATTAAATATTGTGGTCGCATTAACACATTATTGTGCAATACATTATCTCCAATGTATAGTGACATTGAATAAATAGTGTTTTTCATTTCATTTGACTTCTGTTATAAGCAAATATGAATATCATTGCCTCGCCATAATCTATTCCCTAAGTAATTTTGAAAACTTATTCACTGAGCAAACTGTGGATGTGCCAATTTTCACAAGCAACACATAATTACTTTTAAAAAGAAAAAACTTACTATGAGAATGTAATTTTCATCACAGGTTATGAGTTTTTAAGCTTATGGACTAAAAAATGTTGTTTAACTTGCTAATATTAACTACTTAACTGTGGTATATGGCTACTTGTGTTTTATATATTAGGAAACTTACAGTCATGCGAGGAGTTTGCAAGAGCATTATTGAAAGAACTGTCAGGAAAGGCAGTAGTGTAGGCATAAATAATTTAATCTGATACATGTTTTAAGAAGTGTGTTTTCAGCTGGGCTTTGAAAACAAGAAGTGAAGGTGCTTGAAGGATATTGAGTGGAAGAGAGTTGCATAGGTAGGAAGAGATTGGGGAAACAATTTAAAACGAGAGAGATGTAGAGGTAAAAGGTGCCGAGATTCGATATTTTACAGTTGAGCGTAAAAGAGGTAAGTAGGTGTGTAATGAGAGATGATAGCAGATATATATGGAGGTGCAGAAGAATTTAGGAGGATCATTTATACGGAGATTAATAATTATAAAAATAAATAATAATTAATGGAGATTGTAGAGTTTTAGTAATTATGGGACAGAGGAACGGGTGTCTTTTGGAAATGTTGCCATGGAAGAAACAGCAAGATAGATTTAGAAACAGTGTTTATATGAGGGGATAAAGTGAGGTAGGAATTGAATGACACCACTAGACAGCGCATTTGCTAGGCTTAGTGGATAGAGGTATTATTAACTGTAATGGAAAAGGGAGCAATTGGGACGGATTTGCTGATTTGGGTATGAGAAGCACTGTCCTAGCCATATTATGCATGAGGCAATGAAGGACCATTCAGGCAGAGATGACTGATAGGCATAATAAGCCAGGGTATTTTCCTGGACTGCAATTATAAGGTATGCTGTAGATAAATATAGATGGGTGTCACCAGCATATAGATGTTAGATGATTCTTAAGGAGTTAATTAGGTCACACAGCAAGAACGTATATAGCAAGAAAAGTAGGGAACTTAAAAGCGAGCCTTTTAGGTTATAAACCGACACAGAGATCCATAGAGGTAGGGGAGGAATTGATAAAAGAGACAAAGGCCCAGATAAATCAAAATATGCTAAGGAAAAGTGGAGATGTTATCTCCAAAAATCAGTACATCTTAAAAATGGATAGATTTTTGAAGATAACATCTCCACTTTTCCTTAGCACAGCTTGATTTTTCTGGGCCAATGAAGGAGCGGTGGGAATGGTAGAAGGAAAGCCAGAAGAGTTCAGTGAAGAATGTGGAGAAGAAGAGTGTGGTCCAAAGTATAGAAAGTATAGGAAAGGTCCAGAAGAATCATAAATAAATTATTTACTTGATTAGGCAATATGGAGATCATTAGCTACTTTGGTTAGTCCAGTTTCAGTTGAGTATGCTGTGAGGAAATACGATTGGAAAGGGTCAAATGGGTTATGGATGTTTAGAAAATGAAGTAAGCTTAAAGAAAAATTGGTATTCCATATATATCCAAATTATTTCTTCATAAAATTGTATTTGGTTGATATACTTGTTTAAATTAGTTTATTCTGGTGCCTTTGCCATCGTACAAAATACTCTATATGAAGCATTAGACGTTACTTTAGAATTTACATTCCTCCTGTGAATTTTTAATCATTATATTACCTGGTCACTGTACATTTACAATTTATTTTCACCAATGTTACTAAAAATTACTTAGCAACATGCTACTACAGCAAACCTAAAAATATATACAAAACATGTTATTCTCCTAAAAAAAAAAGTCATGTTACGTACCTGTACCAGTCACTGTTACAAGTAGCAATGTTCTTTAAGATTGTGATTAAGAATGTGCAATAAATGTATGTGTTTGAACAAGTTCATTGGGGAATTGATTTTCCTTTTGTAAATCAAGGTACTGTGTTTTTCTTGTGTCATACTGTAGATATGTATATCCACAGCAGAGGACAATGTTAGCATTGAACCTTTTTTCTGTTGCTGGGGAATATTTTTTTTAAGTCTTTTACCTCCTGTGAGCATTACAATATTTCTATAAAATGCTGAATAGCTTTTGCTATTGACTCAACTGTTCATATATAATTCTATTAGGTAAAAATTGCATGAGAGATTATTATTTTGAGTAAGGAATATTCTTTATTTTCCCTCTATTACTAATTTCTTTTTAGGAAATTATACAATTCAGTAGTCATTAAGTTGAAGATCCCAACAACTGTTTTTTCTGATAAGTAATTTAGGGGCTCATGCAGAGAGCATAGATAAGGAAATAGCGCCATCTTCTGGCGAAAAAACTAGCCAGAAATCCTTAAACTCGGGAGAAAATAGCGCGATTTTTAAAAGTGCCCTGAAAATTTTTCAGAGCTGTAAAACTCACCAAAGTCGTGGCGAGAACCTGAAACTCGCCATGCTAATATAGCGTGGTATTCCAGAAGCTCCGAATCTCTGGAACACGCCAATATGTGCATTAGTATGGCGAGTTTCAAATAGCCAGGAAAAGTTCGCAATTAGCAGTTTTTTGCCGAAATGAGTTAACGACGTTCTCTGCATAACACCTTCACTAACGGCAAATCTGTGGCTATTTTACAGCCATTTCAAACTTTTTTAACGTTCCTCTCTGCATAAGCCCCTTAAACTCTGTGTCAGATTTATTACACTTAAATGAATATCCCCAAACTGCTTGCTTCTTACGTTTCTTACCATTAACAAGCCCCACCAAACGTTTACCAAGAAAGTAATAATCATTTTTAACAGTTTGCCGCATAGACATAACTATTCATAGGTTATCCTCATAAAGAGAATAGTCTGTAGAACACTGGAGCAAAATAAGTTCCTACGTCACAGAGCATACAAATTATCCAACAATAAACTTACAATTGTATTTGATTAATTCACTCCAAAGTCACTTTTTTTCCTCAAACGTTTGCATTACAGTCTATTTAATATTAATGTTTTAATTACAAAATTAGTTAATTGGCACAAATCTCTTTGGCACCTCTGCTTCTGGAGCAAATTATTATTATTGCACTAATATGGACAAATACAATGCTATTCTCACAGTTTAATGAATACCCTTTGTTTCTTATGATCAATAGTTGAAGGTATTTACACCTATATTATCCCAGGTTCATCACCTTTTGATTTCAGGAGTCTCAATAATACAATTATGAGCCTAACAAATTCTGTATCTCTTTCCCATTTTCCCTTATATATTATCAAAAATGCCCCCAGATCTGAGATGGCGTAAACTACCCTGGTTGTCATAAATTAAAGAAAATTGATCAACAAGCTTCTTACTTATGAATCATTTGCAAAATAATACAAAATGCAGAATGTCATAATATATTTTATTTTTATAGGTCATTAAATCTCTACATTTTTGTCATTAAGCCTTTTGTGGCCACCTCCATCTATTAAGAATTTTTTTTTGTGAGAATTCGAAACTCGACAAACATTTCCGTAGCTTTGACACGTTGTAGTGAAAATATGCATGCATTTTCACAAATATGAGATGAATATTTAGCTGCTGGCTGTAATGTGTAATGCTTCTTCATATATGTTCAGAAATCCTGTTTGCTAAACACAGGCACATTTATCCTTCACCAGCTCCTCTGCAGTTTTAAAACTACTTACAGTGGTGTCATGATAATATCATGAGATATTCAATATTTTTACAAATCTGGCACATTCAAGGTTCATTTTAGTTGCAAGTTGTCTAAAAAATACATGAATGGTTTTTGTTGCCTTGCAAACCATTGACCGGGTCTATTTTTATGTGTTTTTATAGAACTGAGGATATCTCAGGTCAAAACCTGGGTTTAAAGAAATCTGGCATCACAATTGTTCTCTGAAAGTAGAAATATATAGAAACCTTCTAAAGTATCTTGAAAGGGATTCCTGAAAGGGATCTGCAAATACCATGGGGTGTGGCTAAGTATGTATTCCAGAATTGTATGGATTTACTAAATGAAGATATCATTGGTATGACAGCAATTCGTACGAATAACAAATAGATTTTTTGTGATATTTACGATCAGAAGAATTAAATAATGCCAAACATTTCATGCTTATGAGAATGCATATGTGAAAATATCCATTTGTCACTCAACATAGGAGTAAGCTGGTCTTGTTATTTGTGACAAATTCGCCTTAACATATTGATACCAAATATTCTAGGAATAAAGATATAGGACATTTTATCTATCCAGGCAGCTTTTTAAAGTACTTTCTTTTCTTAAGTCGTAAAAGGGCCATTAGATATTGATAAGAGTAGGTTAAGGAACTGCCCAGACAGGTGGGTCTATCCTGTTTGCAAGGCAGAATGGGTGCATTTACAGTAAGCGATGAAAACAAGAAATGTCCAAGCGCATCAATATGTGTATATAAGTGATTATAATTAACTAAATAAAATAGTGAATGAACCACACAGTGAAAAGTTGTGATTAACAAATCCAATGTAGTGTGTATTAACCCTTGTGTATAAGTGATGAAATTTAGACACCACAAACTACAAAGTGTAGTATCAAGAGAAAACTTCCCTTAGAAATGTAGGGTCTGCTGCTGTCTGAATTAAAACTGCGGTCAGGATAACACCAGCTAAACGAGGATACAAAAAAGAAAGCGCAAAACCCTCATAGTGTAGTAATTAAAAAATACAATTTTTATATAAAGGTAATGTATGCACGTACAGAAAGAATAATAAACATTGGCATGTACCTGTAGGTATATTAACCAGTATGGACCAGGTGCTCCCACGACTGCTGCATGGATTCTGCAAAGGCTGGCCACTTAGCTGCTCCGATTTTTCAAGGTGATTCCTCCACCAGATGACTCAGGTATGTAGTAGCTCTTTCACCCCGGATCACTTCACATCCTCATCCGCATATCAATGGAAGGAAGGAAAACAGGAACACCGGCTCTTTAGTGTGGCTCACACCGTCGGACGCCACACCATCCGTCTCCTCGTCCGATCCTCGGGTGTTCCAGCTGAATGCTGTTTCTCTGAGTATTCCTCCGTCGCGAGCAGGGGAGGGAGGCGTTCGCTCACTTTGATTGGCTCAAATGATTGAGTGACGCACAGTGCATCATACGCTCCAGCAGTACACAGCCAGAAATGAAATCAGCAAACCTGCAGCTAATAGGGGCACCTTATGATGGATTATACACCCAAGAAAGTCCAGAAAATAGCTTAAATAAGCTAAGAGGGCCTCATATAATGTTAGGACACCTCACAAAACAAATCCAACATGCTTCATGACACAAAGTCACTTCAGGGATTGTTATGTGGTAACGTATAGGAATCTTGCATTTACCTTTTTATTTTAAGAAATTGTCTGCATTTTTTGTATTGTATAATCTTGTAATAATCTTTTTCTGTAACCTAAGCACTGTACTATTTTTATATATTAAATCTAAAATGTAATAACTATGTCTTTGGTGAAGAGTCTCTATACATGAGCAAACAACATGATATCGGCATGATACCAGTTAAAGACTTTCTGTCAACAAGAAGCCTTCACTATAAAGCACATAATACCTTCATTTGTGACCTCCTCAATTTCACTCTGACAGCGGTGTGCAAACTGGGGGGTGCGCCCCACAGGGGGGCGCAAGATTGTCTACGAGGGCGCGGGGTTTACAGAGGCCCCACGTGCTTCCCAAAGGCACTTAAATTAAGTGCTGGGGATGCGGCAAAGGCCTCTGTAAACTGCACTTACCTTGCTCTTGTTGATGCATGATGCCGCGAGGTCATGGGACGTCACGATGCCACGGCAACGTGACATCATGACGCCAACGCCAGAGCCAAGTTAAGAGGGGGGGCGAAGAGAGGAGAAGAGCCGGCAGAGGGGTGCAGGGAAAAAAGATTGCGCTCCCCTGCTCTAAGACATAATTACTTTATGTTTAACAACAAGCTCTTCTAACAAATCCAGGGTAAGGCCATGGGCACTACCTGCGCTCCCACCTATTTCAACTTATATCTCGGATGGTGGGAAGATGTCTGTGCCTTCTCAGAGGTCATGCATCAGTACACTAATACATTGGGGCATATTCTATAAACTTCAATAAGTAACTCATCAAGGATTTTGAGCACTTCCAATTCGATTTGGCAAAGTAACTATTCAGAAAGCTCTGATGATCTACCAAACTCGTTCGGGAAGTGCATCTTCCCAAGTGGTAATGCTCCTGCTCAAACACAGAATGGGAGCAGAAAAACAGCTCCAACTCGCGTTTTTGAGAAAATCACCCTATTCTAGTACCTCTGATGAGATAATCGAGGCTCTCACCTAGCTAGCTACTCGCACATTTCATTTCGCCACCCCAAGGGTGGCGAGATGGGATATGTAAATGTATGTTTTCTGCATCGGATTGAAGCCTGGAGTCTCCGGAGTTGCCCCGCATTAATACCAGCTCCGGAGAACCCCTGCTACAATCCTATGTAATAAAAATATATTTACAGGCAGCTTCATCACCTCAGTGGCTAAACGCTAAGGCAATGAAGGAGTTATATACTAGTGCCCAGTTTATTGTGGGTAGCGGGGGTGGGTGAAGGTGGTATTTGGCCCGTGGTGGGTGTTTAGGCCTTGCAGGAAGGTTTCGGAAGGCGTTAACCCCTTCATTACTTTAGCGGTTACTACCGCTAAGGTAATGAAGGGGTTAAACCCCCCCGCTATCCACCCGTTAAGCATAAACACCCACCATGGGCCAAATACCACCTTCACACATCCCCGCTACCTACAATAAACATTAAAACACCATACTAGCCAATACACCCATTGATTGCCAGTGTGGTTACCTATGCCCTCAATGGGAGCAAAGATAACCCCAATAGCAATGAATGGGCACCCTACTACCCACACTCTCTACACCCCCCCCCCCCAACAAATACAGTAAAATAATGGGCAAATTTACTATTATCCAGATCTGGATAATAGCTAATTTGCCCATTAAAAATAAAACATTATCCAGCAAGGATAAAGTCAATAAAACTACTATTCACGCCAGCAAGGGTGAAGGCCATCCTTATCACCATCCACCACATCCATATCCTCCATGGGCAACAACAGTTCAATAAAAATGCAAACTAATGGCCACTAAACTCTTAATAACCATAGCGGTTAGTAACCGGATTGTTATACCACGTGGTACACTCACAATCCGATTGGTTCCAATACCATGTGATGGCAGCAATTGCTCAATCTCAACAGCCATAAGGGAAAAAGTCTATAAACTCTTAAAGCGGTGGTATCTGACCCCACTTAGACTTTCCAAATTCATACCGGGGTACCAATCATATACCCCAAGGGATAGAGGCCAGGCTTCCTCCATTCACATGTGGTGTACGTGTCAGGGCCTGGATCCAAAGAATTCTCCTGCTAAATCTGGAGCTGAACCCCTGGCTTTTTCTTTTAAATAGGCCCTTGAAGGTCTTATCCAGAAAGGAGAACAAACTAATTGTTCACATATCAACAGCCACTCGGTGTGAGATTGCCGCAGTCTTGAAGCAGGCTGGATTACCAAGCATCCCTAAAATTAGAAACAAGGTATAGTTCATTTGCTATATGGAAAAATTGACGAGCATCATGAACGACTCTTGTAAGGCGTTCCTAAGGGTGTGGCAACCCTGGTTTAGCTTCACTAATATACCAGGATTAAGTGCTCGCTCTATAATGTTATTGTTAGGGGAGCTCAGGCTAATTTCTAAATGAACATTTAAATGTGTTGACTCAGGATGAAATGTTTCATCAGGACTGTAACCCAACCCCTCAAACCCCCACGGCCCCCTCCCCCTCAGTTTTACTTTCTGTACCCCCTCCATATCTTCCCTCTTTTTGTTGTACCCTTTCCGTTGCAAAATTCAATTAAATTTGAGTTTTAAAAAAAAAACATTATCCAGCCAGCATAAAATAAATAAAAGTTCTACTTACCCCTGCCAGGAGGAATGCCATCTTCATCACTGTCCTCCGCTTCCATGTCCTCCATGGGCAGCAACATTACAATACAAAACAAACTAACGGCCATTAACCCCATAATTGAACACATACTTCAGTCTGACTTTTTGAGACTCAAAAACTGGATCTCACAAAACAAACTGTTTTTAAACACTGACAAGACTGTAACAATGGTATTTGGGACCAAGACTAAATTTTTAAAGCTTCCAGTGACTGAGCTCCAGATCAGAACCATCGCTAACACAACCCCAACTCCTGCTACTAGTTTAAAATACCTGGGCATACGGTTCGACTCTCACTTAACATTCGGAATGCATATTGATACCCTGACATCCAAAACCTATGCCAAACTATGTATACTTTACAGGAACAAATCCTCCCTAAGCCTGCTGGTCAGAAAGTGTATCGCACAGCAGATGCTAATGTCAATTATCGACTATGGAGACATAGTATATGGCTCGGCACCCCAAATCCACCTTAGCAAACTTGACACCCTCTACAATTCAATTTGTCGTTTCGTTCTCCAATGCAAATACAACACACATCACTGCAAAATGCTCAAAGAACTAGATTGGTCATCACTTGAGTATAGGCGCAAAGTTCACCTTTCCTGTCTTGCCTTCAAATACTTTCTGGGCAAGCTACCCATCTATCTGAACAAGCTCCTCACCCCTACCACATGCAGCACTTATCATCTGAGATCAGACTCCAAAAGACTGTTCATGGTCCCAAGGCTCAACAAAGTATCCGGCCGCTCCTCCTTCTCTTACCGTGCACCCCAAAACTGGAACAACCTACTGGAGACTCTCACATCCACCACCAGTTTAAGTTCTTTCAAATCTAAGGTTGTCTCACATTTTAATCTGGTCTGTAACTGTTACATACGCCTATAATATACATCTCCTCTAGCTGTGCATGCAATGTATTGTATATAATGTATACCCTGTTCATTTATGTAACTGTATTTGTAACCATGTATTATTTGTCATTAACTATGTCCAGGACATACTTGAAAATGAGAGGTAACTCTCTATGTATTTTTCCTGGTAAAACATTTTATAAATAAAATAAATAAATAATCACCTTCGTGGTTAGTAACCGCTATAGTAATTAAGGCATTAAACCTCCTACCACCACTACCAACCAATGATGCCTAACCACCTGCCCCAGGGAACTACCCCCATCTCCACTACCCATTGATTGGCACAGTGTTAAACCATGGCCATGGTTTGTCACTATAGTGATGAATGGGCAATCTACCAATAAAAAAAGAAGCACCAAATAAAATACCTTACATTTCATTCAAAATAAAAACATGCCAATAAACCAATTGATTGGCACAGTGGTACACCATTTCCATATGAAATGGGCATGGTTTGCCACAATGGCAATTATTGGGCAAGCTAAAAAAAAGGCACAAAATAAAACACATGACATTTAAATAAAACAAGCATTTCACAAGAAAGCCCTTGATTGTGACTGTGGTAAACCATATCCACAATATATGAGCATGAATTGTCACACTGACAGTGAATGTGCAACCTAAAAAAAAAAACACACAAAAATACAATACATAACAGTTAAATAAAAACAAACCCTAAAAATACAAAACAATTACATAAAAAACATTCATTTGTCAAAAAATGCATTGATTGTCACTGTGCTTATCTATATCCCGAAAGGGACATAGAAAAATACATTGGCAGTCAATGGGCAACCTAAAAAAAAATACACTGTATTGCAAGCTCTCACGATCTGGGCCCTCATTACCTTTTTATATCTGTTTGTGCATACTTGTCCATATTTGTATGTAACTGAATATGTTGGTGCTTTACAAATAAATAAAAATAATAATAATAATAGAACTGCTCTCTATTATTTTTGGTAATGGGAATGGAAGCAAAGTTAATTTAAATAGAGCAGGTCCTTATTGTTTGCATATTTATTGAGCTATTAAAACAAGAAAGGTTCTCTAAAAATAAAATGCTCAAAGCCTGTGGAAGATAAAGGTTATACATTAAAATTAATTATTTCTGAATATATACTCAAATGAACCCTTAACATGACATTACTGGTCTCCTAATAGTTTCTAGATAAGTAAGGCAAAATTGTATAGAAATTAGGACTTACTTAAGAGACTCATACTCTATATAAAGTAAACCAAGTCTTTCGTTATCTTTCTCAAGGCAGCAATATGGGTCATAAAAACTCTCTAACGGAGCACTCCATTTAACTGCATGTGCATTGTTGAAAAACTGCATACATATGGAATTATGGTTCCTATTATAATGAACTACACCAAATAATATGGAGGATTTGAAAAGGTTTTACAGAACTATGCAGCTAGCATAATAGTAAGATGCAATGAAAAAATGAATCCATACTTACATTTCTTTGTTTTTAACAGATAACTTTTTAGCATACCAACATTATTGTTCTTCATAGATTAATTACAAATAGGTTTCTTCTTCTTTGTTTTAAATTGGTTAAAGATTATATGCTGTACGGGGAAGATCCACAAAGCTCTGTTATCCTATTGAACATAAATTAATGCCTATGCACTAACATTAATCCAGTGTTACTCCTTAGAAAACATATAGTTATTTTTTTCTGGCTGTTAGTGCTAATGATATGCAAATGAGGCTTTCCCCCTAACCGCATATCCACTGAATGCTGTTCAGGTTAACGCAGGGACAGTTCCCATGTCACAGCATACTTTAGTGCTCTACTGCTCACACCTGAAAATTGTCTCCTTTTAATGGAAGCCAGGAGATTGTCCGCAAGTGTGATTAGCTACAGGTGTGAGCAGTAGAGCTCTAAAGTATACTGTGACAGGGTAACTATCCAGCATCAGAGATACTGGAGCTGCTGCCTTGAAAAGCAGAGCTCGTGGGCTCTGATCCTTTTGGGCCAGGCACTAGTATACCCTTAATCACAAGGGGCCTTAGGCTTGTCAGGTATCTCCCAGGTATCTAAGGTGTGCTCCATTTTGAGCACAGATGTCTCTCCATATGTTATTTGGAGAGGTGTGTGTATGTGTGTGTGCACGCGTCCGTCTGTCCATGTCACCTGAGGAGCTGCAATTGAGTGACAGCGGGAGGCTGTGACATCCGGCCTGGGCATAACCAATCATGAGACAGACCTGGTGCCCTACTCCTGGCTGTACTTAAGGGCAGTGCCGCCCCAAATTCAGTAGTGATCTACCCACTTGAAAGGGGCAGGTTACACAGCCAAGAGCCTGATTATTGGGCCTACTCTGGTCCTCTTCCCTCCAGGGGAGAATGAGTGTGTACCATACCTCTGCCTCTGTTAGAGGGCCAGGGAAGAGCTGACACTGCTGCGGGTGGCCTTGGCCTGTAGTGAAGGTCCAGGGACCATCCTTCAGTGGAAGCTGAGAGACTGCATTGGGCAGAACTCTGCCTTGTTACTGTGCTGTACAGTGAGGACAATAAACTGTTCCTTTTGTTGTACCTCCTGCCTGGTGTGTGACCTTACTGGGGGGAGAGGTAATCATTCTACCATGGGAGATCACCTTCAGTTCCCTGGAGCCAACGGCAGATGGAGGCGCTGGACTGCTAAAGAATACGTAGGGTATGAACCCCAGAAGCCTAGTCTTGTGTCCCCAATATGGTGTCATGCACCACACGATCAGTAATGGTCAAATCTCCCACCGGGTGATATATATATGGCCATGGCGAAACTGAGGGAAAATAACATATTTTACCTATTTAGGTAATGTCACATTATTTTTCCCGATTTAAAGGAGCTCTGTAGATCTGCCCCTATATGAGCACAATTGTTTTTTGTTTGTTTTTTATCACTTCTTCCACAATCCGTTTGCATTAGTGTTGCCATAATCCAGCACACATATTGAAAACGATGAATATAAGAGACTGGAATGGTGGTGATAAAAGAGAAGTACAGGTAAAATAAAGGGATGGGGCTAAATAGGTGGAGATAAAGTATTGTTTACTAACAGAGGGTTCAGAGCCCTTTATTTATAGGGAGTGACTCGGTGACCAAAAGGAGATTCACAGTTTGACAGCTTCAGCAAGCACTGGATGCTAATGCTAATGGAAGATTGAAGCGGCTGTTCCCTAATTGCAAATCAGAGTAGAATTTACAAGATAAAAGCTGCACTTCTCCATTGGCCCTCCATGCCTACAGAAGAAAACTGCCAGCCCCGGATCCAAAGTAGAAAGCCAGGTGGTGAAGGCATGCCATCTAGGTTAGATGGCAGTAGTCAGGGACAAGGGGGCTGTTACAGACAAGGGGGCTGTTACAGACAATATGGTTACAGACAAGGGGGCTGTTACAGACAACATAGTTGCTGCTTTATCGGTCTCTGTTTCTTTAGTTCCCGGGGCAATAAAGCCCCGGAGACCAGCATTGGCTGTACTTGCCTATTAGCGTTCCCGGAATTGAATTAGAAAATAAATTTCAGTGCGTGTGTAACGCTGTTTCCCTCACCCACTGGGAGATTCTGCCATTACATGGTGTATAGTGCTGTCTACCTGTTGGCTCACAGGATGCTGAGTTGTCCGCCAGTGGAATTGGGGATGTATGGACAGGCTTCTGGGGTACATTACTGATCTTTATCTCTGTCGGTACAGCACCTCCATCTGCTGCAGGCTACAGTAGTGTGAAGGCAATCTCCTGCAGAATAACTACTCCACTCCCCCCACACAGATTACACACTAGGCAGGAGTATAATTAACTGGAACCTTTTATTGCTCCTCTGCATACACAGCACATAAACTGCTTCTGCTTCTGCACAGTATAACTGACAGGTCTACAACCTCCAGATGGTCCCTGGACATCCACCCCCAGCCAAGGGCACCAGAGGCAGTCCTTACTCTTCCCTAATTCCCTAATAGAGCCATGGGAAAGGTATCATCCCACTCCTCAAGGGGAGTGGACAGTGGGTGTCAATGCCAGCTACACCCCTGTGTGAGTACGTGTCTCCTTCAAGGGAAGAGATACTAATTACATTTAGATGTGCAGCCTCTTAAGTACAGAGGGGGAAGGTACAAGATCTGAGCCCAGAATTGGGCAGAACAAAGGCCTTGTCCCAACTCCTCCCTTGCCACTCAAGAGAGCTGCTTTCTGTGGGGAAAATCCCTGGATTGGTCCTGACATTGCCTGCACTTACCAGGGCTTACATGTCAGGGAGGGCAGACTGGTAGTCAAAACCAGGAATGGCTGCACTCTCCCTCTGGTGGAAATCCAATGTCCCCACTTGGAACCAAATGTGGTGTACCATCCTTCACTTGGTAACCTGGAACAAGACAACACAATGAAGATTATTACCAACAACATTTGGCATATATTTGATACGTTGCACATGGAGAAATGTAATACATAAATTTTCTGTAAACACAGTGACACTGGTCACTCCCAACATTGGAGAACCTGACTACCCCCTAGTAGTAGTGGTACGGGTCAGGCTTTTTAACCAGGTTACCTGCTAGATCAGGTACAGTCACCGAAAATACCCTCTTAAGATGCTTACTGTGGGGAAAATCCCTGGTGGTATTGACATTGCATGCACGGTTACCATTGCTTTCATGTCAGGGAGGGCAGACTGGTAGCCAAAACCAGGCATGGCTACACGAGTAAAAACGACCCTCTCATACTGATGCAGCGGCCGTTATTCGAACACTTCACGCGTCATGTACATCGGAATCCCGATTTGAAACCGCGGGATGAATTCCAGCTTTCCCGCACTAAGATGAATTTTAGTGTTCTGGCTTTTAAAAACATGAAATTGACACAGTTGCACAGTAGCACGGCACTGTACACATTACAATTTATCCATTTTATTGCAAACGAAGAAACAGAATCCATGAAATTCAAACAAAACATCCGCGCTAGACACGGGTGCCTGGGGCGATTGGCCGCGTTCATGCTGCATGGGGATCAGCAGAGAACTCAAAATCAGCGCCGTGATGTGTTCGAATAACGGCCGCTGCATCAGCATCATCAATTTAACAACAGAAAGCTTTATGGACAATAATAAGCAGACCTCTACAAATTGTCATTATATAACAAACCATATCAAATTGCTGCATTTACAAATAGACATCTTAACATAATAAATGCACCAACACAAAAACAGGTGGAACTTATTTTTAGAAAGGAAAGGTATACAGGATATACCATATAAGTAAAGATGGGAAGGATGTTGATCCAGGGGATTCCACATTTAAACACACACATTAATGCTGGTTATACAGTATCAAAAATTCTTCAAATATAGTACTATTTTTTTTTTTATTAGATTGTGGATTCTACAAAGCATGTGTAGATTTCATTATGGTATAGAAAAATGTGACTGAAATAAAAAGCCTTTTTGTTTCATTTATGTAAACGTTAACTAATACATTTTTCAGTTCAATTCAGATGCAGTAAAGACAGGCTGCACAGCAAGTTTCCTCACTGCTGTTCCATCGTGGACATCAATCTTAGCCTGGAGGGACCATCTTTTCCACAAGTGAGAGGCAATTTAGTCTTCATAATATATCAGTTCTAAGTTTCAGCAGACTTGTCAACTGCTGAATTTATTTCAAGCAGCATGTTGATGGGAGTTGCTATCCACAGGGAAAAGGATCATACTACTTATTTAATTTAGGAGCTCAACTTACAAAGGACGTTTTGATCAAATCAAAAGGTCAAAAATGTTGTTCATAATCAACAATTTCCTATTACTCTTTTCTTGATCGACTAGAAGGAATTATTCTCCTTAACATATTTCATATTTTATTCCTTGCAGAATATGAAAACTTTTATTGCACCAATAAAACATTGGCTTTACATGTATAATTAATTATGACGTACATCATGACATACACAACTTAATGTGCTTAATTTCATTGTTCCATCAGCTTTCTTTACACACCAGAAATAGCACAAATATCTTATGTTTATAACAGCAAAATTGTAAACTGTAAAAACAAAAGAAAAGTATTGCTAGTATTACAACCTGTAAATTGCAGGAATAAGATATTCTTCAACCAGAATGTGTAATTTTGCAGAACCAGGCAATCTTTTATTTATGCAGTATCTTATTGACTGCAGCCGTATGTATCATGGAATATCCCATAATTATGCCAGCAGTATCCATGTCACATTTGTTTGCAGTTACATTGCTTGCTTTGGCTGAATAAAAATGAAATATTATACAATAACTTCCCAAACCCTCCCCTCTCCCACACTACCTTACACACTGGGATTAGGAACCCAGTTTTCTGGTAGAAGATGATAAGCAGAATAGATATGACTACAGCTATGGCCAGAGGCCTAAAGCGTCAACATCTATGGTATAATTCATTTCCAAATATATTTCACTTCAAACAAGTATGGAATCTTGTATGATTTAAATGCATGGAAGTGCATCACAGTGCCTATGGGGGTTGTTTGTAAGAAATAAATGCATATTTTGTATTTTAAAAAACAAATGAAATGCTATTACTGTATTTGCATATCTTAAATATGGACCTTTTATCCTAATGGTAAAAGCTTGGAATCTTCTGCTAACCCCAACCACCGATGGTAAAATATTGATCCCTATTCCATATGCAGTGTTATTCTGCAAGACAACCTCTGGTAGCAGAAGACACTTGTTGGCTCATGCACTTGAATGGGCTGTATGGTGTCTTACTGAAATTGCACATGGGTTAGAAAATTGCTTATGTGGTAGAAAAGGATTTTAAAAAAAATCACATATGAAAGATTAAGGCCCTTATTCAGTAAGGTGTGATAAAAGCAGATGAAGTGCTATCACAGGAAAAGTCCATTAAAGTCAATGGGGCTTTCATGCGATAGCATGTCATCTGCGCTTATCAAACTTTACAGAATAAAGGCCTAAGGCTTATATTTACTAAGTAGTCTTCTGACATAAGACTCCTTCTGATGCTGGAAGATACCTTGCAGGCCAACTGGCTTAAATGGGCTGTACGGTATTTCCAGAAGACTGCTTAGTAATAATAACTTTACTTCATAATAATAACTTTATTTCATATATTGCTTTTCTCCCAAATGGACTCGAAGTGCACCAGAATTCTCAATTCAGTATAGTGCACAGTACACAGCTCAAAGGAATTTTTGCACCCACAGCCCTGCCCAGATGAGCTTACAATCTATGATTTGGTGCCTGAGGCTCCGGGAGATAACGTGACTTGCTCAAGGTCACAAGGAGCCGACACAGGGAATCCTACAAGATTCCCCTGATTGAAACTCCTTGTCACTGTTTACAGAGTCAGTGTCTTTACTCACTGAGCCACTCCTTCTCTTCATTCCATAGTAAATATGGCCTGAAGTATTTCTGCTCCTCCATAACATTTCTAAGTTAACTTAGACAAAAAAAAGTATTGTTTTTGAGCAGGAGTTTTTAAATATTTTATTATCACAAATCACAAAATATTCATAATTACATTATGTGGAAGACCATACTAATTTATCACCACTATATATGAATATACATAATAGATGGAGTCTGAAAAAACAGCTTATCATAAGCTTATCCCTGGTGTCTATGGTCCAATTGATTAATTTGATTTACATTACTTGATGGTCTATGGTTTAATTCCTTTCCTTTTTAATTACTTCTGACTATGTCCTATGATAGTAAAATTTCCGTTATATACAATTAAATGTCCAACTAATTTAAGTTAATATTCTCTTCCCCCCCTTAGATATATTGAGTGGGTGGGTATTTGCTATTATGAGATTGAGGTCATCTAGTTTAGGCTGCTATAGTATAAGTATGCCTGGCTTATTTGTTTCTATCTCTTACTTGTGCCTTGTTGCCCCTGCATGATTTGTTCAGCCTGTATGTTACTTTTATGTCTAAAGCACTTATTCCCATGACCTGTTATTTATATTTGCTATTTATATGATTCTCGCGTATTACAACTGTGAAGAGCTATGTACATTAATGGCGCTATATAAATAAAGACATAAAATACAAGTATCTGAAACTATTGATGAGGTGTATCAAAGAAAATGAGGAAGGGACATTCCCTTCAATTTTAACATAGGGAAAGGTTGTTTATATTGAATTGTGATTCCCATGGGGATAGAGTGTAAAAATGTAAATACTAAGAAACCTTGCGTTAAAACAGGAAATTACGTATTGAGTGCGCCTGGAAGGAGAGTTCACAGGTTACAATGAGAGGTCATACCACGAGGAAGCCATTAGAAGAATTTAGAGTGGCAGGGATGTTGTGAACTCTAGGGCTAGAATAAGGACCGAACCAGTCCGAAACATTGCCCTGAGACCGCCAAGTCTGCATTTTGGCTCCCCTGATATTGGATCCACCTAAGAGTACAATACCCAGAGATAGTGGCCATGATATCCAGAGGATGCAATATACCAGAAGTTTATTTATTTATTTATAAATTATTTTACCAGGAAGTAATACATTGAGAGTTACCTCTCGTTTTCAAGTATGTCCTAGGCACAGAGTTAAGACAAATAATACATGGTTACAAATACAGTTACATAAATGAACAGGGTATACATTATATACAAGACATTGTATGCACAGTTAAAGAAAATATATATTATGGGCGTATGAAACAGTTACAGACCAGATTAAAATGTGAGACAGCCTTAGATT
This sequence comes from Ascaphus truei, assembly GCF_040206685.1. NCBI lineage: Eukaryota > Metazoa > Chordata > Amphibia > Anura > Ascaphidae > Ascaphus > Ascaphus truei. The sequence continues at coordinate 126,831,770 of NC_134484.1, forward strand.
TGAAAGAACTTAAACTGGTGGTGGATGTGAGAGTCTCTGGTAGGTTGTTCCAGTTTTGGGGTGCACGGTAAGAGAAGGAGGAATGGCCGGATACATTGTTGAGCCTTGGGACCATGAACAGTCTTTTGGAGTGTGACCTCAGGTGATAGGTGCTGCATGTGGTAGGGGTGAGAACCTTGTTCAGATAGCTGGGTAGCTATCAGTATACATAACTTATAAAATCAAAAAGGATAATTGTAATGTTCAAGGAAAGGAGGCAGTTCAAGGCTTGGAGAAGAATGACTCTATTGTCATTAAATCAGCAGATAAGGGTGGGGGTATTGTGGTGATGGACAAAGATTATTATATACAGGAGTCCATGAGATTATTGGGCGACAAAACCACATACCTCCCCCTTACTGGTGACCCTTTAGTTCAATTCAAGGCCGAACTTGGAGAATTGCTGACTACTGGCTTAGATAGTGGGGCTATATGTGAAGATGAGTTCAATTTTCTGTCGGTTCCGTTCCCCCGTACACCGTTATTTTATTTTATACCCAAAATACATAAAAATTTGACCTCACCCCCGGGTAGACCTATTATTTCTGGTATTTCTTCTCTCACCTCTAATCTTTCACAATTTATCGATCACCACCTTCAACCTCTAGTCACTGGCGTTAGATCCTATTTGCGAGACACGACACATATATGACAAATTTTGAAAGATCTTAAATGGCAGCCTGGCTATATACTGGCCACGGCCGATGTAACATCATTATACACTGTAATTGACCATCATCAAGGCTGCCAAGCCGTGTTTCGCAAGTTGGAGAATTCTAGCGATCATTCACTTATTAAAAGGAATTTTTTATGGTTGATAACATTTGGTTTATTTTAACGCATAATTATTTCACCTTTAATTCACAGTATTATATACAGAAATGTGGTACCGCTATGGGCACGAGGTTTGCTCCTAGTTATGCCAACTTGTTTATGGACAGTTGGGAAGAGGAGTTCATTTGGAACAACTGTCCTCTAGGAGCAAACCTGGTGCTCTGGTGGCGCTACATTGATGATGTGTTTTTTGTGTGGTCGGGCACTCAGGATTCACTGGATAATTTTTGCACGTATCTAAATCACAACCATCTTAATCTTAAATTCACTTGTAGTTTTAGCACTGAGCACATTGATTTTTTGGACCTTCACATATATGTCAAAAATGAAATACTGCATACTAAGACCTTTTTTAAGCCAGTACAGGCCAATAACTATGTGTGTGCAGATAGTCACCATAATCCACAGTGGCTGCGAAACATTCCGAAGGGTTAACTAGTACGTCTTAAACGTAATAGCTCTGAAGAAGAGACCTTTAGGACACAAGCGGAAGACTAAAAACATAAGTTTATTAGTAGAAAATATTCAGAGTCTGTTTTAGATGAAGCTTTTAATCAAGTTAACAAGATGCATAGGGACACTTTACTGCAATATAATGTTAAGAAAAAGGACACATTAGAAAGGTGTAATAAGCAGGTCGCTTTTATCACCCAATATAATGAGATGGCGCCAAAAATAAAACAAATTATATATAAATATTGGCCCATTCTGTTGCAAGATGATGTTTTAGTGGATATTCTCCCAAAAAAACCTAACATCATATTCTCTAAGGCTAATAACCTCAAATCTAAGTTAGCTCCTAGCTGTCCGGTCAAACAACAAAAACAGAGACAATTAGGGAGCCTAAAAGGTTTTTTCACCTGTGCGAAGTGTGTAGCTTGCTCTTTTAGTAAAAATGCCAGACAGTTTACATCCAATGTCACCTCTAGGAGTTACCCCATAAAAACATTCATCAACTGCCATTCAATGTTTGTTATATACCTACTGCAATGCCCTTGTGGCTTGCAGTATGTAGGCAGAACAGGGAGAACGTTCCAGAGACGCATTTACGAGCACATTTATAATATTAAAAAGGGTTTGGTGACACATAGTGTCTCGCATCATTTTCTTTTGTGTCATGACAAAAACCCTAAGGGTCTATGTTGTCAGGCTATTGAGTTAGTTGATGCTAATCCAAGAGGTGGGAGTAGATTACAGCAGGCCAGTATGCGTGAAGCATACTGGATATATTAATTAAAAACATTCTCCCCAAAAGGGATGAATATAGATTTCGAACTAAAAGCCTTTCTCTGATCCAATATATTGAATCTGCCTCTTAATATTTTTTTTTTTTTTTTAACCATTTTATGTGATTTTATGGATTATTGTATTAATGTTGTTATGTGTATCTGTATATGTAAGTTTGTCATTTTTGTCTAGCATTGGCCCATCTATGTGCCGCCCTGAATATGTCCAACATGGGGTTAAAATTATTGTAATCATTAATCAACCAATTGGAGCTAAGGACTGATGGTATTTATACCATCGAGTCTAAGGGGTTGGCACATCCCTTGAAGAAGTGCGCGCATGCGCACGAAACGCGTCGGGAAGATTTGAGTGTTTTTAGAGCCTTGTCTGGCCCATGGAGTAGATTGCAGTTCAGAAAGTGGAGCCGTGGTGTAGCCGTGGAAGATAAGCGAAGGAGGAACGTCAGCGTTGGGATTATCGTGTGGCGCGACGTCACATCCGCCCGGAAATCCCGTCATTCGTGTGACTCCCCTTCCACCCCTGTCACGTGGGGACGCCAGTGAGAGCGCTCCGGTCGCCATCTTGGAAACCCACCAGCACGATTCCAGCTTGTTGCCTGTATTTGTCTAGCATCTTGTGAGTAGGGTTTCACTTTTACCCCTCCGGATGCGTGTTATATCCTTAACTCTCCTCGTATCCAGTAATAAATTAGCTTTGTCATATTATTATTGAGCCTTGCTAGTGTGTTTTCGTTTGTTTGTCCTGTTTGTCTTGTGTTGTTAGTTTGTCAATATTTTAGCTATCAGTGATTGGCATACTGCACCATAATTTGTTTTTTTCTTTTTTCCATATATTGCACTTCGTTGATATGAGATTCCTTCATCACCCGCTATATTAGGACTCCATTTGGACTTTACACCTTATGGTTTGGACTTTCCATTATTTTTTGTGGCGCCGGTATCCTCTTTTTTCCTATCTGCATACATGTGTATTGAGGCTTCCTTACAAGCTGTGGGAAGATCATTAATGAACACTGAGAAGAGTAGGGGCCCCAGAACAGAGCCTTGCGGGACACCACAGGTGATATCCAGGGGGTTGGAGTTAGAGCCTGAGATGGACACATGTTGGGATCTTCCTGATAGGTAGGACTGAAACCAGTTTAAATCATGCTTCCCTATTCCAGAGCTTTGGAGTTTAAGCAGGATAGCATGATCAACTGTATCAAAAGCCTTTGCAAAATCTAGAAATACTGCACCAGTGAGCTGTCCCCGTTCCATTCCACACTGGATTTCATTGCAAACTTTTAGCAGGGTAGTTACGGTGGAGTGTTTGGGGCAAAAGCCAGAATGGAATTGGCTAGGGAAATTTGTCTTGGTATAGAAATCGCTTAATTGGGAGTGGACACATTTTTCCATGACTTTTGATAGAATTGGGAGAAGTGAGATTGGCCTGTAGTTTGAGACAGTGTTTTTGTCCCCACTTTTGAAGATTGGGACAACTCTGGCAGTTTTCCAGATCTTAGGGATATGGCCTGCCGACAGGATAGAAGTTGCCCCAGGGAGTTCACAGGTTGGGTGAGATGGTCAAATGGACATTGTTATTATGATGTGGCCTGGGTCCCCCTTCATCTCCTTACCTCCCGCTGTGGCTGCAACTGGCAGTGGAGGATGGGGAGAGTGCAGGGAGGGTTGCGGGTGGCTCGTGCCAGCGGCAGAGGAGACCAAGTCACTGGTGGCTCCCTTTGCAGGGCACCACCGTCTTCAGTGCTGTCGCGCATGTTCGAGATGGTGCACATGTACAGAAGAGCCCGGTGGCCATTACTACATAGCTCCGCATGGGGAACTACAACTCCCAGCAGCCCCAAGGGCTGGGAGAAAGATGGCACCCCACAGCCAATAAAGCTGCAGTATTCCCCTGCTGTGAACTGGATACATTTGGTGCGCTTCCACCACGCTAGTCAGTCGGAGCTGGGACATCAGAGGGTAAGGGTGTAGGTGCAGGATGTCAGTAGTCCCATGCACTAGGCCAGAAACCCCCATTAGGCCCCAGCTAGCTTGTGGTTGCTTCAGGGAAGGACCTTAGATAGGGACGCTTCCCCAATTACTGTCTAGTGTCAGGGACACAGTGAAGATGCCGCACAGTGAATGCGGCCTGTGGTCTGGGACCAGACTACCACACTCTGAGAGGCTTCAAGGGGATATTATCCACGCCAGAATTCACCCCACACTGAGGTGGATGCAATCACGGATGACAACATCGGATCAGACGGATCCTCTGTGTTAATCTGCATCACCCAGGTGCTGGAGCTCCGAGCAGGTACCCAACTAAGTGCGCCAACACTACACGGGATAGTGCTATCTCCTACACTTTGGGTTGGCCTTGACATTGGGAAAAGGGACATCAGGGTATTTGTGCCTGGCACCCAATGTACTTTGGGGGCACTCACTGGTGGAATCAGGTTGGGACCTATATTACTGTGTGGTACAGGGTTCTGATATTATTGTGTTCAGTAAAGGTTGTTAGTATATACTTGAGTGTGTGTATTATTGGTATTGTTCCTGTAAGGGACTTATCCCACCCCATTGGGATCCCTTGCAGGTGGAGGTACTGTCACCAGATGAATTAGGTACACCCAAGGATCCCAGCAGCGAAGGTTCAGCCCTCCTGTGAGCCACAGGTAATGCACCAAACACACACACCATAGCCACTATATTTCCCATAGGGTGGGGGAAAGTGCGCTACATTTGGATGCTATCATTCACCAGTAGCCCAAGCACGCTGCCTAGGGGTCACAATCGATTCCTCTCTCACATTCGCCCCTCACATTCAAAACATATCTAAAACCTGTTGCTTTTTCCTCCGCAATATCACAAAGATACGCCCTTTCCTCTCTTACTCGACTGCTAAAATTCTGAATCAGGCCCTCATTCTCTCCCGCCTCGATTACTGTAACCTCCTGCTGTCCGGCCTTCCTGCCTCTCACCTGTCTCCCCTACAATCTATCCTAAAAACTGCTGCCAGAATCACTCTACTATTTACGAAATCTGTCTCAGCGTCTCTCCTGTTGAAATCATTCTCCTGGCTTCCTATCAAATCACGCATCTCGCACTCAATTCTCCTCCTCACTTTTAAAGCTTTACACTCTTGTGCTCCTACTTATATCTCAGCCCTAATTTCTCGCTGTGAACCATCCCGACTCTTGCGTTCTGCTCAAGGATGTCTTCCCTCTACCCCCTTTGTATCTAAAGCCCTCTCCCGCATTACGCCTTTCTCATTGACTACCCCATACCTCTGGAATGCCCTTCCCCTCAATACCCGACTAGCACACTCTCTATCCACCTTAAGACACACTTGCTTAAAGAAGTATATGAGTAACAGCGTAGATAATACTATACACATGATACATGAAGCTTGGCCCCCTGCAGACGCACATACCAGAATGCCCTCCTACTGTCTCTGTATGTTCCTCCAACCTACCAATTTGATTGTAAGCTCCTCGGAGCAGGGACTCTTCCGAAATGTTACTTTTATGTCAGAAGCACTTATTCCCATGATCTGTTATTTGCAATATAAATAAAGACATACATATATAACATAGCCTTCCGGCAGTTATTTCTTTTCCCTGGGCCTTTCCTCTGTCAGTCCTGTTAGTGCAGGAAGTGGAAAGGTTAATTCCTTCTTTAGGCGTGTGTGTGTGTGTGTGTGTGTGTGTGTGTGTGTGTGTGTGTGTGTGTGTGTGTGTGTGTGTGTGTGTGTGTGTGTGTGTGTGTGTGTGTGTGTGTGTGTGTGTGTGTGTGTGTGTGTGTGTGTGTGTGTGTTACAGCCTTGAATGATGTAATCGGTATTCAAGGGCGGGCCTAGCAACTTCTGAGGGTGTCAATCTGAGGGGTGGATATTGGTTGGAACACCCCCTGGTGTATGTGGGTCAATCAGTATCCAGCTCTGGCTTGCTATGAATCAGAGTTAGAGACACTCCCCAAAGATGATAAATTGTGACATCCTCCCAAATTGAAGAGTTCCGGAAAGAGTGTGCAGGAAGAAGTCTGTCAGCACAGTAGAGAGAGAGAGAGAGAAGACTCTCACTCCCACCCATGAGGGGCTGGGAGGGAAGGGAATTAAACTTAAGTCAGGGCTATGATTTAGAGAGAGAGAGAGAGAGAGAGGAGTAGCATGAGATGATCAGAGATAAGAAATGCCTGTTTTCTGCAATTTGAGCTGACTGCCAAATAAAACCACCCAGAAAAGGCCATGCTGTTTATTCCTGTCTCTGTGTATGGAGGAGTGTCAGTGGGGGCGCATCCCTGGCACATCCACAGAGGATCCTCGCTGGCTGGAGGCATTGCACCAATAGAGACCAAGGTAAACTGTCTTTCCTGTCCTGTTTTCTACCCACACCACCGCAGAGCACTCAGCCCTCCTGTTACCTACAGGTCTGTACCAGCACCAGAGCAGCAGAAAAGAGCACTCCCCCCAAACTCACTTAGGGCTGGGGGTAGATGGGCTACACATACATACATAGTGCTTTATATCAGTAATACATGTGACATAATAATATAACACAAAATAATATAACATAATGGGAATAAGAGCTTGAGACCTAAAAGCAACATTAGGATAAAGGAGTCTCTCCCTGAAGAACTTATAATTTAAGTGATAAATAGGAAAAATGTACAGAGACACTAGGAGGGTGTTCTAGTACGTCTGTCTGCAATGGGCCAAGGTCAATGTCAATGTATGAGGTGTACTGTACAGCCGCAGAGCTACCCATGTGCTTTGATAAAGAAGTGTGTTTTAAGATGGGTCTTAAAGGTGGATAGAGACGGTGCTAGTCAGATATTGAGAGGAAGGGCATTCCAGAGGTGTGGGACAGTGAGTCAGAGGTTTTAGGCAGGGGAGGCCTTTATATACATCCTTGAGCAGAACGCAAGAGTCGAGCGGGTGTAGAGCGTGAAACAAGGGCAGAGATATAAGGATGGGGCAGAAGCGTGTAAAGCATTAAAAGAGAGAAGGAGAATTTTGTAAGTAATACAGGATTTAATATAAGCCAGGAGACGGATTTCAACAGGAAATGTGCTGACACAGATTTAGGAGAGCGTAAAGTGATTCTAGCAGAAGCGTTAAGGACAGATTGAGGGAGAGACAGGTGAGAGGAAGGAAGGCTGGACAGTAGAAGATTACAATAGTCAAGATGGGAGATAATAAGGGCCTGCGTTAAGAGATTAGCAGTAGAGCATGACAATAAGCCCATTGATTGTCACAGTGATAAACCATGCCCACAATATGGGCATGGACTGTCACTATGGCAATGAATAGTCAACCTAAAAATGAAAAACACTATATAAAATACATTACATTTTAAATACAAATTAAATTAAAAAAAAAACATTTGCCAATAAACACATTGGGGGCTATGCACTAAGTTCAATGGCTTTGCATTCTGATTTGGCCAAAAAACAGGTTCTTTAAAATTTGAAGCCGGGGACGCGATGCACTAAGGCCTTGAGGCCATTTTTTTACGTACCTGCTTCAAATAGCTCAGAACAGCCACAGCGTATGTGTTGCTTTTTTCCCCCCTGCTAGCGTTCTTAACTTTTACGTACGCTAGCTGATAGAAAAAATAGCCGCATGTAACATTTGCATGGAGATTTGCCATCTCCATGCAAGGCTGTTACAGGCGATTATACAGTACATAAATACATTTGATTACTATTGTACATGAGCAGGGGGTCTCCGGAGCTGAACCGCATTATTGTCAGCTCTGGGGGACCCCTACTTCATATGGTACAGATCCCGTTTACTGCTGCCGGTATCCACTGTAATTTTAAAGCTTCCGCGTCACGTGACCAGGAAATGTACATTCAGCAGGGGATACCAGCACCCCATAAAGGGGCCTGTAACTCCTGAAGAAGGGGGTCCCCGGACCTGAAACCAAGGCTGTTCAGCTCCGAGGACCCCATGCTTATTGACAGTATTATTAAAGCAAAAGTAATCATTAATTTTTATATGTGTTCATTTACACGCTAAGGCAATGATGATCCCCTGCGGTTCATGTATGTCCCCTTATTTTTCTGGGGTATATGTGGGAGAGACCATGGAAGGAGTGAATCCATGTAATATAATTTTCTTGTCAATTACAGTGTGTGTCATTATTTTTGGGTTGGGACATGGCAGTGTAGTGGTTAAATTCTGAAATGCTAACGTCGTCAATTTAGGCAATCACCTGAAAACAATAGTAATCACACTTGTGGCCAACTATTTGGGAGGGATACCCTATATAAAGCGTCCATTTTGTTCATTTAGTGTGGGTGTTGTTGTGAGGAGAGATAGAGTCGAGTTGGTGGTAGTAGTTGGAGAGAGTTGGAGAGAGTTGGTGATTTGTTGGCGAATATTGAGTGAGTTGTCTTGTGTTATTATATTTTGTTTATCTACTTTTTTGTATTGTTAGTGTGATTGAACTTTGTTAGTGTGTCATTTTTCTTCATATTTGTTTATTGTGAGTGAGTTAAATAGAGAGGATGAGTGGACGTGGGAGTGGGCACGGGAGTGGTGCTGTGGGAGTGGGGGAGTGGTGGAGCATGGGAGTGGAGGAGGTGCGGTAGCTGGTGAGAGTGGGGGAGTGGTGGAGCGTGGGAGTGGAGGAGGAGCGGTGGCTGGTGGGAGTGGGGGAGTGGTGGAGCGTGGGAGTGGGGAGTTGTGGAGCGTGGGAGTGGATGAGAGGTGGAGCGTGGGAATGGGGGAGTGGAGTGAGACGTCGTGCCAGGGCAGGTACATCCCGTGATGAGACTCCAGGTGGTGGAGTGCAGGTGGATGAGGGTAGCGGGACTACTGGACTGGGAGAGAGGGACACTGTTCACCATACAAACAGTGATGATGATGATGATGATGATGATGATGATGATGATGATGATGATGATGATGATGATGATGATGATGATGATGATGATGATGATGATGGAAGTGATGAGGGGCCATCAACAAGCCAGGCGCGGACGGAGGGCCTAAGAAACCCCCGCTTCACCCATCGCGAAAATTACATCCTGGTTGAAAGTGTCATGAATTCCTATGAACAACTCTATGGATCATTAGCATGTAAGTTTTGTATTTGAATTATTCGAGAACAATATATACATTAGGTTGTATATGCCGCATTCTCATGTATTAACTATATTTCACATGTGTAAGTTGTGGCGTGCTGTGGAACAATGAAGGGACCTCTAATCTGTCTTAAGTACATATAGAACATAAAAAGTGTTGTCCGCACTCATAATGGATACTAAACAATAAATGATACTTTAAATGCTGATATATATGAATGATTCAAAGTGAGGGTCATTCATTGTCAATGTGCCTAAATTTTTTTATCACATACAATTAACTGAAGGGTGAGGGATGTGAGGGAAGGGTGAAAATTGTCATTATTAAAAATTCAGGGATATGATAAACACATCCCTAACAGGGAAGGAAGTGGTTTAGATGAGACGCAGGGGAACGCGACATTTCGTGCTCACTTACCCCTTTTACAGGCCCATTATCATAGTCAGCACAAAGTGGGACTATGTTACTTACTGACTCCCTCACACTAATTTCATCACATTGTTAAAATAAATGGTATGAAGATGCCATTACTGTTTATTCAAGACATGCCTAACGTTACATACAGTTGTTAAACATGTATGCTGTAACGGAGGTGTGCAGCTGATTGTTCACATGTAATTTGTCAGGAATGCGCGCATGACCTACACTAATAGGTGTCTGTAATTAGAGGGACATGTTATAATTGTTACAATATTAACATACAGTATGATTTAAATACTGAAATTTATATGAACACATTGTTACATATACACAGGTAAAACCAAGACCAGTCAGAAGTCAAAATTGTGGGCCCAGATATGCCGAGCTGTCTCATCAGCTGGTGTCTTTCCAAGGACATCAGAGATGTGTAAAAAAAAGATTTGGGGACATCAAACATAGGCTCAAGAATAAGATGGCAAAGGCCGGACGCATCACAAGTGGGACAGGAGGTGGACCTCCAGCATCACTCAAGTTACAGTCTTACGAGGAAAAGATGGTATCAATTATGACTCCCCGCCTTATATTTGGAATTGGAGGGAACAGAGATATTGGGCCATCTCTTTCACATTCGACACCAGGTGAGTCGTATGCTATTACATCAATATTTACTGGAGAAATGCAAGCATTTAAAAATAAACTACAATAATCTGTTGAGATGTGAAACTGAAATGTCAACATTACACATGTCCTTATTCATTTATGTCAAATATGCTTTTTATGTAAAGCTGCAGTTCAATAATTATCCTGCATGTGTGTTTTTGGATAGCAATCACTAGTGTACTGACCATAAATACTTGTAGCATGTTCAGTTTTAAACAAAACTACTTGTAAATAACAATTGTATTGGATTTGAACAAGCATGCTTGTTCCTCTTGTTCATGTAAGCATATTTAAATATGTCGTCAAACTCCGCACATCAATACAAAGACAACTATAATTTCGCAACCTATACAGTTGTTTCTTTAATTAGAGATTGCACACAAACTATTGCCGTTACAAAATTTACATAACAAAAACATAAACAGGACATTGAACTGCAGCTTTAACTGATGCACATCTCCAAATTTTCACCAAAACATATGTGCATTAACATAGTATGTTCAGCCAAATAAAGAGGAGCACAAAATTACTTTGTCATTATGTTTAATTTAAAATGTTGTTATTTATTATATAGTTATTGCTGAGGACATGGATTCTGATGTGCCTGCATCACCACAACAACCTGTCCGAATTGAGGATGAGATGACAGTAGATCCCACACATATTAGGGTCCCAGATGCGTATGATTCCGGACCTGATTTGCTTGGATTACAGGATACCCAACCAAATCCTGAAAGTGATGACAATGGGGAGACCCAACCGGGCCAGGGAGACCAGGTTTGTGCTGAAGCATTATCAAATTTATCCAGCCTAGAGGCCAGGTGTATCAAAAACCAGGAAGATCGGTCACTCATACACTATCAAACAAATGAGAAAATACATGAAGAAATCAAAAATATGAGCAATATAATGACAAGACAACAGGAGACACTGGACAAAATGGCAAATAGCCTCTCTGTCATAGCCACATGTATGGGTCAACTTGTGGCACATGTCCAGGCCCAGCCTCCGCCACAGGCACTATTACAGCCACAAAGCCAGCCACACGCACATTCGGATATACACATACTATCCGATCTGGAGCTATTATCAGATATTGATCTAATATCAGAGCCAGGGAGGCAAATAGCGGCAGACAGGCAAATACAGGCAGAGATCCAAAGTGAGCCAGAGATCCAAAGTGAGCCAGAGATCCAAAGTGAGCCAGAGATCCAAAGTGAGCCAGAGATCCAAAGTGAGCCAGAGATACAAAGTGAGCCAGAGATACAAAGTGAGCCAGAGATGCAAAGTGAGCCAGAGATGCAAAGTGAGCCAGAGATCCAAAGTGAGCCAGAGATCCAAAGCGAGCCAGAGAGGCAAAGTGAACCAGAGAGGCAAATCGAGACAGACACACAGCCAATGCTACATCAGGATCATAATGCGCCGGATCCTATGTCCCAGGCTCTCCCCTGGCCCAAATACTAGCACTGGCACTGGCACTGGCACAACCATTGGCAGTGGCTCAAACACTGTCCCAACCCCCGGCACTGGCTCAACCACTGGCACAAGCCCCGGCACTGGATCAACTACTGGCACAAGCCCCGGCACTGGATTAACTACTGGCACAAGCCCCGGCACTGGATCAACCAATGGCAAAAGCCCCGGCACTGGCTCAAACACTGGCACAAGCCCCGGCACTGGATCAACCACTGGCACAAGCCCCGGCACTGGATCAACCACTGGCACAAGCCCCGGCACTGGATCAACCACTGGCACAAGCCCCGGCACTGTATCAACCACTGGCACAAGCCCAGGCACTGGCTCAACCACTGGCACAAGCCCCGGCACTGGGCCAGCATTAAACGGCAAGAAGAAGGCAACGATCAAGTAACCGTGGACGTGATCCCACACCAACGCCTCCCACACGTTCATCACAACGACAATCCCAAAAAAAAAAATAAAGGTCTTATTATTCTTCCCGTAAGTCTTCATATTCAATTATTAGCATTCATTAAGGTTCAGCAAACATACTTAACAATGTGCAATAATCAAGTGTGTATGTAACACAAGTAAGCATATGATTTTGCATGTGTGAATAATGTATGTGATATCTATCTATAGTTTATACCGTCTTAATTGTGAAAAATTAACATTATAAATATTTGTTAATTTGAACATGTTATTTCACAAAACAATTCTATCCAAAGTGTGTTTCAGAGATTTGCTACGGAATCATGTATAATATGCAAGTAAAAATTTCAAAAGATACAGAACACCTTTATGTGGGAGAAGAATACATGGACACTTCTTCCTTTGTATAATGACCTTGTACAGTGTTGTGCACATAATGCAAGTTTGGATACTTTGTAAGAACCTTGAATTAAGGAATAGTTTTGGTTACTGTACTCCATTCCGTTCAAATACATGCAGTTTGAGATGTGTTCTATGGAAAAGCCTCCGCTTTCTTACGCAATGCTAATATATAGTGCAATTGAAAATGAAAGGGAAAAAAAGCTACGGTCTCACAGATCTATCAATATCTTACGGATAACTACACTTATTATCAAAATCATCCTCAACCTAAGGTATGGAAAAATTCGATCCGCCGCACTTTATCAACCAATTCTTCTTTTAATCGAAACCCACCATCTGGCGGAAACAGGGGTGGCTGCTGGTCAGTTCATGAATCTGGTATGCGTATGTCTGCAAATGGAAATGTAAAAAGACAGACAATTGTCGGACACGACTACCATGATATAGGTGCCCGCAGCGGTGCCTTAAATGTTCAGCAGAATGTCTTTTTTCAACCTGAGTTGGACTACCAATACCAGAACCATAACGGAGCAACATATTACAATAACATGCAAAATACCGAGTTTGCTCAAACAGATGAAATGACACAAAGTTACTATGTGTATCCGCCTCCGTACATTGTACAAGATGCAAACAGTTATGGAGTAAGCTACAACCCTGCACAGCTGAACACACAGAACAACGAATTGATGAACTACAGCGGCTTCATTGCAAACCAAACTTCTATGGCTGCCCCGAATATGAATGCAATATAATGCAGGTAACTATATTGTAAAGACTTCATAAACTGTGTGAATCTTTTCTTCCCGAATGACACGCATATGCATTGTATTCATGGCGCATGCGCGTACCATACGGGAAAAAAAGTTTTTGTTTGTGTAAATTAATGTGTCTCTTTTACCTTTTCGGCTGCTTCTGATAATATTACAGAGATCGCAGTGTGAAGATCACAATATGCCGGAACACAGTTCTGTAAGAAGGTAAGATCTATTTACTGATATACGTGGCAATATTTTGAACCGTGCTGTGCAATGGCGGTTGAAATCAGAGATATTCGTGCGCAGCCCTTAAATGTCAGTCGACTACGTGTACGCCCCTTTGTGAAACTACAATAATTGTAAACATAACAAAATAATTAGATATGCAGAAATGCAGTACATATCATCTTAATTAGTGTAGTTTGCATATGGCTACATAATAATGTTATGTGCCTGATGAATATTGCTTACTCTGTTATAGAAATGGCAGGCAAAGCAGCAGTTTACATGTCATTATGTCACATTATGCAGACTAATTACTGTTGTTTATCATTGTGTATGTAACATGTTTGTGGTACTAGTATGTGAACAAACGAAACCTTAGGTTATACAGCCAGACCTCGGTTATCCGACACAATGCATAGCTCCAAATGGCGCTGTAAAGCTAAACGTCTTAAAGCGAAACACGCTTTCTCATAGAAACACTGTTAAAAGTAAAGGTTGCGTTTTTTGTTTTTTTTGGTTCATAATTTTGTATATACTCCTAATATTGTACGCGGATAATAAAATATGGAACACATACACATTATATCGTGTGTGTGTGTGTGTGTGTGTGTGTGTGTGTGTGTGTGTGTGTGTGTGTGTGTGTGTGTGTGTGTGTGTGTGTGTGTGTGTGTGTGTGTGTGTGTGTGTGTGTGTGTGTGTGTGTGTATATATATATATAATTAGTGTGTGTAAAGAAATGTTTATTTACATATATCTTCTTGTTATGCAGTAAGCATTTTGTGGTTATATGTAGCATTAATGTTGTTAACGAAATGATTGACGTTTAGTACATTACAAACCGTGTGTTTAGATGCATCATTAAGTAACTATGTAAACGATATATTTATAAAATTAATATTATATATCTACTTCTTTCACAGATGTTCACAGCTCCGTTCAAGACAGAAGATAATGTGAATGCATGTATCCAAAGTGCGAGCAACTGAGAGCTTTTCCATTATGGCCACATGCCAAAGACATCACATGGCCAGTCATGCTATGATACCTCAAACTGAACATGCACACTTTTATATATCGTAGTTAATCATAGATTATCGAATTAAAAAAATAATTTTTTTATAGAATGTAGGCTTTTTGATACTAACTTGAAATGTGTGTTAACATTCCAATAAACTTTGACATGACATCTTGTGTTAGTGCTCCATTTTTATCAATGGGACGCAAATTACAGTGACATCATTCAAGTAAAAAAAAAAATTTTTATATCGCCTGAAGAAACACATATGTACTTCTGTTCAAAATGTATTGTTAAAAGTTTTACCTGAACTATTGTACGAAACATTTACATAAAAGATGAACATGGAAATGTGTGGTTTTAAAATAAACATTAATATTGATAGGGATACATGCCAGCTTAATGATAGAAGAGATCAACATCTCATCTGCTTATACTCATGCAGACACTAATTATGTATGTAGTAATACTTACATACGTGACAATAATAATATGAAGTAAGGAATGTGAAGCATAACAATTCTGTAAACCTTTAATAACACCATTAATTATTTATAAGTTGATCATGATGTTGAAAGTATGAGCCAAAATACATATATAATCACTTACAGTAGTTCATTTGAAAGATAACACTATGCAGAGTAGTGAATACAGCATTTGTTTTTCACTTAATACATAATATTCTGCATGTAACGATGCACACATTGTATAGTTGGTTTAAAAGAAGATTAATACAAGAATAAAGGTGTTAAAAATAAACATACCGTAGCCAGCCGATGTTCTGATCATTCCATCGAAAATGTGCAGTTCCTTGGAGAGAGCAGCATCCTAAGATTATACACACAATGCAATGTTACACACACAACGAGATGATTACAGATTATATGATATGTATTGTTAAAACTTACATGTGAAAAAATTAGCTATTAAGGTCCTGCGCGTCTCCACCCCACTAGCTGTATGGTCCCTAACCCCTGCAGGAGGCACAAGAGGATCCTCCTCTAAATCATCACGAATGTTGTCTTGAAGATTGTGACGTAGTGCTATGTTGTGCAGAATGCAACAACAAATCACTATGTCACCAACCTTCGCTGGCGAATACTGGAGCGCACCACCAGATCTATCAAGACACCTAAAATGACTTTTCAACACTCCAAATGTCCTCTCGATCACTGAGCATGTGGATATGTGTGCGGCATTATATCGTTCCTCTGCAGGGGTTTGAGTATTACCCAGTGGGGTCAGAAGCCAAGGTCGGCTACCATATCCTCAGTCGCCTATAAGAGAGTCAAATGACATAAAGGTTAAAATATGTAAGTACATTCCAAACATTGTGTATTGCCATTTCATAATACATGACAGTGAATAATATAGAACACATGCCCTAACAATGAAATCCTCCTTATCTACCATTACGATGCATGACATGGATTACATATAGAAGTTAACAAAAGTGAAGGATTTGATGTTAATTAGAATCTTAGCAACACACAATGAAACATTAATCTGTACATTAAATGTAGTTGTAAGTGCAGTTTATGTAACATTGACTGACCCAATAGCCAACCATCCTCGAATTCCCCCGCTTCAAATTTGCGAAACACTAATGAGTTTTTTAAAATATGTGAATCGTGGCAGGCACCTGGGAAGTGGGATACCACACTCCGGATTTTCATGTATGCGTCACATACGACCTGCACATTGAGCGAGTGGCAATTTTTCCTGTTCCGAAAATCCCTCTCCTCTTCACGTAGCGGGGTCAGTGCAACATGTGTGCAATCTATAGCACCCATCACATTGGGCAGCCCAGCTACATTATAAAATGCAGTCTTCAGTGCCTGCCACTCGGTTTGCTCACTAGGAAAATGTATATAATCACTAGCGCGTCGAGTCAGTGCACAAAGAAACTGGCGAGAATGCCGACTGCGAGACCCCGCCTACTATGCCCACATATGGCTCCATGTACCTTCAAAAATGTGGAACCGCCATGGGGACTAGGTTTGCTCTAAGTTATGCAAATATCTTCATGTCACACTGAGAGGAGAAGAACATTTGGTCAGGACACCCATTTGGAGCAAACCTAGTCCTATGGAGAAGATATATCGATGATGTGATCTTTATATGGCAGGGGAGTGAGGAAAATTTGAACCTTTTTTTGAGCCATATCAATAAGAATCGGGTAAATCTCACTTTTACATCCGAAATTAGTTCTTCAAGCATCAACTTCCTCGATTTGACAATTTATATAGATAATGATCAAATCAAAATGAAGACATTTTTTAAAGAGGTTGATGCGAACAATTTCATTTTAAACAACAGCTGCCACCATCCAAAATGGTTAAAGAACATACCCTACGGCCATTTACGCCGGATCAGGCGGAATTGTACGGAGGTGGAGGTGTTCAGGGAACAGGCTAACATTTTAAAAAGAAAGTTTGAGGAGAGAGATTATAAACTGGAGGTTATAGAAGAGGCCCTATCCAAGACATTAGAACTATCGAGGGAGGACCTGTTGAAGCCGAAACCTAAAGTAGACAATAAGGAATTTATAGTACCCTTCATCACATGTTATAACAGTGAAGCCAGTAAGATTTGTAACATCTTGAAGAAGCATTGGCATATTTTACGTAAGGATGTAGTACTGAGGGATCACTTACCAGAAGCCCCACGGGTGATTTTTAAACGGGCTAATAATATCAAAATGCAATTAGTTCCAAGTGTGTTTAGAAGGGAGGCCGGGGAGCAAAGCACCAACTGGCTGCCTAAACCAGTGGGCTTCTACAATTGCTTTAACTGTAAGGCATGCAAGTATGCATCACGCGATAAAACAAATTTTATTTCGACGATAACAAAGAAATCTTTTAAAATAAAACAACTAATTAATTGTAAGACCACTTTCGTCGTTTATTTGTTGGAATGCCCGTGTGGGCTCCAGTATGTAGGCCGAACCTCGAGAAGTCTAAAGGTCCGCATACTGGAACACATAGGCAACATTTGGAGGAAAATGGCGTCTCACAGCGTACCATTGCACTTTAGTTTAGCGCATGGACGGGACCCGACAGGACTGACCTAGAGGGGAATAGAAATGGTCGCAGATAACTGGAGGGGTGGGGACAGACTCAAGCGTCTACGCCAAAGGGAGACATTTTAGATTTACCAGTTAAAAACCATGACCCCCAATGGCTTGAATGTCGATTTGGACATTGCTGCGTTTGTGTGAATGAGAGTGGACTAATACATACGCATGCATTCCAACCCCCCCCCCCAAAACCACACCCCCCCTACCCACCCACCCACCCCCAAACCCCCCTTTTTTGACCTTCCTTGACTTTAAACTATTTGATCATTGCCCTTGACTATTTGATCCTTTTTCGGATGCACAAGATTCACCTTAAATTATAGGGGGGCTTCCTATAAAGTCTTTTATACAGTTTTTCACAAAGTTTCGTATACTACTTTTGACTCCTTTACCCCATTCCTTTGATCTTAGATATATGGATAACCATCAACTAATCACCAATCGCATCTTCAATTTTATCTATGTTACGTCCACACATGTGGATCAACAAGGTTTTTAGTTTGAACATCAGCTTTGTTAATATTTTAACTTTATGTATAGGGAATTTAATAGAAGTAAACTTTAAATACGGTAGTGATTTATATTTTTCTATTTATTTTTTATTTTTTATGAACATATTGTAATGTATTAAATTCTGTAACCATTTTGAATTGTTTATTTAAAGAAGAGTATATTTTAATATTACCTTTAAGTTATTTTTGCAAAGTTAAAACATCTTACTAGCTTTTAAGTTTTTTTTATATAATCAATTAGTGTATGTGTAAATTTTAACGTATATCTTAATTTAAAGCTCTAAGTGATCATTGTGCTGGATTACAACAGAGTTAATATATAATTTGGATTTATTCTAATTTTAATTGTATATATAGAGTAGGACTGTGATTTCACTTGAAAAGTACATTATGATACAAAGCAGCCCTTCTGTACACCAGATAGGCAGCATAAGTGTTGCAGTGAGTGTAGTATAACAAGTAAGGAGGTACACAATTAATTACCACCAATTATCATCAATAATCATTACCCTGGGTCTATATAAACTAGGGAGACCCCTACCAGCACATATTTTGAGCCTGAGGAAGCCGTTGTATACGGCGAAACGCGTTGCTCTAATTCGTCACACCATTTTGGACATTTGAGGCTTCCGTAGTTAGTGGAAGCAAGTTGCAGTCACAGCCGCGCCAGAAGTTCCCATCTCTTCTGACTCCGGACGCGGAAGACAATGCAGCTGAGAGGCGGCTTGCCGAGACAGCAACGGGAGCGCACCGGGGATTTGTTATTTTTCATGTGAGTGATACCTTTTAATGTTTAAATAAATCTATTCTCTTTTTAAACTATCACTGACCCTTGGCTGTTACCTTACCCTATCACCCCTCCCGCTGGCTGAACCGGGGAGGGAAGAAGAAAAACGTGAGGACAGCAAAGAGGAACCCCCATTCAACGTCCTGCCTGCCAGCAGATGTGGGAGCTGTACCCCTGGAACAAAATTGGACGGGTATACCAGAGGCACCCCACAGAAACCTTTCTAGGATTGGGCTTACACATGGCCGTGTAAGTATCATATGGCTATTACCATTTTATATCTCTCCCTTCATTCCCATTCCATTCCCAATATAACCAACGATCTGGGATAAGGAGACGTTTCAGCAGCAAGATACCCTTATATATTTTTACTCACACAGGGCCGTGTGAGTATTTAATCAATATTATTATTTACTCCACGTCCATTCTTGTAGGTTATTGACGGTTGTTGAAGGTTGTCTCCCTTTAACTCTTTTGCTCCCCCTATTTTTTCTGTTTCCATGTACACTATGGGTTTGGATACCCCTTTCTGGGGTTGAGCAGAGGGACCTCACTGGGATTTACAGACTCCATGGTGAAAGACCACCAATTATTGGTTTCGAATAGGTATTGTACTGCACCTTGAACCAATATTCTAAAGGTAAGCGCACGGTTTTTTGTTTGCACTATGCCCACAGTTGTCTGAAATGAGCCCGAAGCAAGAAAATGTAAGGAGCTCAGCATTTTAACAAGGGCAGGCACTGCATGACTCCTGTGAGAAAATGTGAAAAAATATAGTGCGCTACTACAATCAATAAAAGTGAGGTGATATAGTGATGTAAAAAAAGGTGACCTTTAAACACGTAGAGTATAAGGAACGTCTGCAGCTGTGGCACCAGGGATGGCTCAAATACCCCCTAATAGCAAACAGAAATACAAAAAAACACAGCGCACAACGCTCATAGTGCATTAAAAATTATATTAGTAACCACAAAATAAAGGTGAGTATTAAGCGTACATTTAGATAGAAAAAACAATAATTTCAGGGTTAATGTTACCCAAGCACCAACGGACGCTAATAGAGATGTCGTGGCTCTCTCCTTCGCAATCCCTCAGCCTCGGGGTAGGGCCTGGGTGGTCTTCCGATCGGTTAGCTGTTAGTACAGCCCTCAGCCTCAAGGTAGTACTTAGGAGTTCTCCAGTTCAGCTGAACAGCAGTACAGCCAATTCGCCGTGCCAAGCAATAATGTCTCTCACTGTTCCAGTCTCTATAGCAGCGGAGCACACGCTGTGGGGCGTCTGGATTCGGCGCTTCCGGGTTCGTGACGTCACACGATTGCGACTGAGCGTCGCACGTCAGCAGAAGCACTGGGCTGGTTCTCACGGGGTGGTTGGTAGTGAGGGTTCACAGGTAGTCTTTAGTCCAACGCGTTTCGAGACCACAGGGGTCTCTTCATCAGGGGATAAGGACTCATCAAAATCATATCACTTAAATACCCCGCGCTTGTCTCCGATTGGGCCTTCAAGTGGGAGTGGCAACCAATCATGAGGTAGCGGGGAGGAGTCAAGTTACTCCAAGCCTATACAAGTGTATACACGTTGCCCTGGGTAACCTATTACAATACAATAAACTTTATTAAACATGAATTGACGCACAAAAACGTATAACAGTGTGTGGTGACTCTAAAATAAAGGAAAATAATATTAGTACACAAATATAAAATACAGCCACATTTACAAAGAAATTTATGAAATGAAAACCATAGAATTGGATTATTATATTGAAAAAGAAGCATGATTTAAAAAATCGCAATAGAAAATATATAATAAATATTTAACTTACAAAATATAATTCATTTAAAAAACAGCTCAAGGTACAATAAAACTGACTATTTTATATCAGCTAAAAAACTAAAAAAGGGAAAGAATTGTCTAAAACCTCCAAAAAGCATGAATCAATATAGGGACCATATATCTATATCCTCATTGAGACCTCCTGGATGTAGAGTACCTAATTTGTGTATCCAGAAGGTCTCCTGGAAGGACAAATCCTTAACCCTATCACCGCCCCTTCTATTATAAGGGACATATTTAATGCCCTTAAAACGCAAAGACGAGGGATCTTTATTGTGGTGTAGAGTGTAATGCTTTGCGAACTATGTTTAAAAAGACCATTCTTTATATTTCGTATATGTTCTTGAATACGTATTTTTAATTGACGCTTAGTGCGCCCTACATACATCAAACCACAGGGGCACTCAATTAAATAAACAATATGGTCAGAATTACAGTTGATAAAATCTGTAATTTCATAAATTTCCCCAGTTTTTTTGCATATGAAATTCTTGCTGTCAGTGTGTAGATGTTTGCACACCGAACATTTTCCACATTTGAAGTTTCCACATGGTTTTGTGCTCAACCATCTTTTATCTCCTACAGTGGCACCTTTGATGTTAATATCGCTCGGAGACAAAGTGTTTTTCAAGTTTTTAGCTTTTCTGTATATAAACCTTGGGAACTTTGCAATGTGGGTCCCCAAAATAGGGTCATTAGACAAAATTGACCAATGTTTTTTACAATCTTTTCAATATGCAGTGTCATTGAATTAAAATTTGTTATAAAAGCAACATTACATTTTTCCTCACTATTCTCATTTTTCCTTTTTTCTTTAATTTTTGGAACTAGCATTTGTTTTCTATCCAGTTGTCTTACCCTATCCAGATCATCAGTAAGTTTTTTTAAAGGGTAACCCCTTTCCAGAAATCTTGTGGTTAAATCACTCGCCTGTTTCTCAAAGTCTATATCCATACTACAATTTTTTCGCAACCTGTAAAATTGATCTCCAGGGATATTTTGGATCCAGGTTTTTTTGTGATTACTTGAGGCCATCAAAAGGTTATTGGAATCCACATCTTTGAAATAAGTCTTACTGACGAGCTTCCCTTCCTTGGATATAGTTAAACTTAAATCCAAAATATTGATATCCCTAACACTATCCACATGAGTGAAAGTGAGGTTCCTATCATTGTTATTGATATACTTCATAAAAAGACTTACTGAATGTTGGTCCCCATCCCACAGACATATAATGTCATCTATGAACCGACGCCAAATAATAATGTTGTCATTAAAAGGGTTATTGTTCAAAATGAACCTATGTTCCCATTCTCCCATGTACAGGTTTGCGAAGCTGGGGGCAAATCTAGTGCCCATTGCAGTTCCGCAAACCTGCAGGAAGAATTCATCCAGAAACATAAAATAATTATGTTTCAAAATGAAATAGATTGAATCCAAGATGAAACTTTTATTTAAATGGTGTAGTTCAATATCACCTGAAAGAAAAATATCCACAGATGCTAGGCCCCTTTTGTGTGGTATATTTGTATATAGGGCCTGCACGTCACATGTCAGCCACCTATATGAATCTTTCCACTCAAGATCTTGCAACAGGTTAAGCACTGAAGTGGAGTCCCTTAGATGTGAAGGGAGTTTTTCCACATAGGGTTGCAAAAAGTAGTCAACATATTGAGACAAGTTGGCTGTCAGGCTATCTATTCCCGAAATTATCGGTCGGCCCGGGGGTTGGTAATTGACTTGTGGGTTTTGGGGAGGTGATAAAATATCGGGATCTTAGGGGAGCTATTGAACAAAAATTCATATTATTTCTTAGTGATGATATTAGAAATAACGGCTTGATCTAACAGGCCTTTCAATATATTCAAGAATTCACTGGTTGGGTCTTTTTTAAGCCTAGTGTAGGAGGTGGTATCGTTCAGGAGTCGAAGTGCCTCTCCTTCATAATCCTTTCGATTCTGCAGAACGACACCACCTCCCTTATCGGCCTGTCTGATAATGAGATTATGATTCTCCTTCAAGAATTTTAATGCCAATGTTTCATTTTTAGTGAGGTTATGTTTTATGTCACTGGGTTTAATGTTGCTACTCAGTAAATTAAAATCATTATTGACCATGTTGAAAAAGGTCTCAATATGGTGGCCTTTTGAGTGAGAGGGATAAAATCTAGATTTTCCCTTGAAATGAGTGTGCCTCGGGCTTGCAATGGGTTCCATATTCTCAATTACTGCAACCTCTGGTGAAATGGTAGGCACTATTTCACCCTGAACGTCATTACCTTCCATTTCTAATTTGAAAAAATGCCTCTTTAATGTGAGGTTGCGCATAAATTTTTGAAGGTCTGTATATAATTGGAATGAGTTAGGCAAACAGGATCGTGAAAATGTTAAACCTCTATCCAGAACCTTTTATTGGTCAGTAGTTAAAATAACTGAGGATAAATTAAAAATCCCTCGAGTGGGAGATGTCACACATCTTTCTCGTAGCCTGCAAGATCTTGAGTGGAAAGATTCATATAGGTGGCTGACATGTGACGTGCAGGCCCTATATACGAATATACCTTTTAGTGACAACATTATTATTTGGCGTCGGTTCATAGATGACATTATATGTCTGTGGGATGGGGACCAACATTCAGTAAGTCTTTTTATGAAGTATATCAATAACAATGATAGGAACCTCACTTTCACTCATGTGGATAGTGTTAGGGATATCAATTTTTTGGATTTAAGTTTAACTATATCCAAGGAAGGGAAGCTCGTCAGTAAGACTTATTTCAAAGATGTGGATTCCAATAACCTTTTGATGGCCTCAAGTAATCACAAAAAAACCTGGATCCAAAATATCCCTGGAGGTCAATTTTACAGGTTGCGAAAAAATTGTAGTATGGATATAGACTTTGAGAAACAGGCGAGTGATTTAACCACAAGATTTCTGGAAAGGGGTTACCCTTTAAAAAAACTTACTGATGATCTGGATAGGGTAAGACAACTGGATAGAAAACAAATGCTAGTTCCAAAAATTAAAGAAAAAAGGAAAAATGAGAATAGTGAGGAAAAATGTAATGTTGCTTTTATAACAAATTTTAATTCAATGACACTGCATATTGAAAAGATTGTAAAAAACATTGGTCAATTTTGTCTAATGACCCTATTTTGGGGACCCACATTGCAAAGTTCCCAAGGTTTATATACAGAAAAGCTAAAAACTTGAAAAACACTTTGTCTCCGAGCGATATTAACATCAAAGGTGCCACTGTAGGAGATAAAAGATGGTTGAGCACAAAACCATGTGGAAACTTCAAATGTGGAAAATGTTCGGTGTGCAAACATCTACACACTGACAGCAAGAATTTCATATGCAAAAAAACTGGGGAAATTTATGAAATTGCAGATTTTATCAACTGTAATTCTGACCATATTGTTTATTTAATTGAGTGCCCCTGTGGTTTGATGTATGTAGGGCGCACTAAGCGTCAATTAAAAATACGTATTCAAGAACATATACGAAATATAAAGAATGGTCTTTTTAAACATAGTCTCTCAAAGCATTACACTCTACACCACAATAAAGATCCCTCGTCTTTGCGTTTTAAGGGCATTAAATATGTCCCTCATAATAGAAGGGGCGGTGATAGGGTTAAGGATTTGTCCTTCCAGGAGACCTTCTGGATACACAAATTAGGTACACTACATCCAGGAGGTCTCAATGAGGATATAGATATATGGTCCCTATATTGATTCATGCTTTTTGGAAGTTTTAGACAATTCTTTCCCTTTTTTAGTTTTTTAGCTGATATAAAATAGTCAGTTTTATTGTACCTTGAGCTGTTTTTTAAATGAATTATATTTTGTAAGTTATCTATTTATTATATATTTTCTATTGCGATTTTTTAAATCATGCTTCTTTTTCAATATAATAATCCAATTCTATGGTTTTCATTTCATACATTTCTTTGTAAATGTGGCTGTATTTTATATTTGTGTACTAATATTATTTTCCTTTATTTTAGAGTCACCACACACTGTTATACGTTTTTGTGCGTCAATTCATGTTTAATAAAGTTTATTGTATTGTAATAGGTTACCCAGGGCAACGTGTATACACTTGTATAGGCTTGGAGTAACTTGACTCCTCCCCGCTACCTCATGATTGGTTGCCACTCCCACTTGAAGGCCCAATCGGAGACAAGCGAGGGGTATTTAAGTGATATGATTTTGATGAGTCCTTATCCCCTGATGAAGAGACCCCTGTGGTCTCGAAACGCGTTGGACTGAAGACTACCTGTGAACCCTCACTACCAACCACCCCGTGAGAACCAGACCGGTGCTTCTGCTGACCTGCGACGCTCAGTCGCGATCGTGTGACGTCACGAACCCGGAAGCGCCGAATCCAGACGCCCCACAGCGTGTGCTCCGCTGCTACAGAGACTGGAACAGTGAGAGACATTATTGCTTGGCACGGCGAATTGGCTGTACTGCTGTTCAGCTGAACTGGAGAACTCCTAAGTACTACCTTGAGGCTGAGGGCTGTACTAACAGCTAACCGATCGGAAGACCACCCAGGCCCTACCCCGAGGCTGAGGGATTGAGAAGGAGAGATCCACGACATCTCTATTGGCGTCCGTTGGTGCTTGGGTAACATTAACCCTGAAATGATTGTTTTTTCTATCTAAATGTATGCTTAATACTCACCTTTATTTTGTGGTAACTAATATAATTTTTAATGCACTATGAGCGTTGTGCGCTGTGTTTTTTTGTATTTCTGACTGCATGACTCCTGTCTGTTGTTGGCTCTAAATCTTCTCTTAAAACTTCATACAGTTCCAAGATAGCCGCTGAGCTCAATCTGTAACGCCTGATAATTTCTTCCTCAGTCAAGCCCTCTAGGGAGGTTCTTTGTCTAAAATTGCGGGGGGCTATATGTCTCACAGACGGATCTCCCTCGCTTCCCTCGCTCTCCTCGCTCTCCTCTCTCTCCTCTCTCTCCTCTCTCTCCTCTCTCTCCTCTCTCTCCTCTCTCTCCTCTCTCTCATCTCCAACATAATCTCCCTCCTCCTCCTCCACAAAAAATCAGAAAAGCGCAATCTGGTGGCGGTTCCATGTCGTCGTGGTAGGTAAGTGCCTTCTTCTATCCTTTAAATAGGCAGACTAATTAGTCAAATGATTATAAATGATGACACGTGTGTTTGTTAGTATTGTGAACATATTAATTGTACTAATTGTACAATTCCTTGTAATGTCATTTCGATGTGTTACACACATAATGAAATGTGATGTCATCACGAAAATAAACAATGTAAGCGATGCTGCGACACAATATTAGCAATTGACATAAAATAATAACTCTATTATTACATTTCTCAGAAACATGTTGAGTCATGAACCAAGTATATCTCTATAAATAATGTTTTGTTAGTGTAAAGCTGTGTCAGAAGGGTGGATTATTGGCAATATGTTTGTTTGGTGATGACGGGAGTATTGCCCTTTAAATTAACCCCCTGCTAACGTTTGATGGAACACTATAAAGTTTACAAGATACATGTAATTACATTGATATACAAATACAAGGAAACATGTGGTGACCTTTAATGTAAATTGTTGACTATCATGTCCGGGGGATACAGATATATTCACGCCAACATCCGTGGACCCCCAGACAGCTTGGAGGACCACCCATGTACCCCTCTGAGTAAATGTTGTTTCTTTCTCCATCTGAATGTATGTTAAAAAGTGAAAGGCAGAATTATACATATGTGATAATATTATTTTATTACACTACAATACTGTACTGTATGTATTATGTGTTTGTATTAATTGGTATGGTTACTTGTCATTGGGTCTGGCACACAATTGGTCACGCATGCAAATGGGGAACCACGAACACCCACGGACCCCACAACACACCCGGGACCCCCGCGGGGATACCCGCGTGACCCCCGGGCTCCCTCGGGGACCCCCACAGGGTCAGCCTCGACCTCCGTTCTCCCTCGGGGACCCCCGCGGGGTCAGCCGGGGGCGGACACCCACGGGGCCTGCCAGGGACACCCGCGCGACCCCCGGGCTCCCTCGGGGACCCCCGCAGGGTCAGCCGGGGACACCCGCCGGCCTGCTGTATGGGTTTTGCGCATGCAAAAAAAAAAACAAGAATTTTTTCTAAGTCCAGATTTCTTTGCGTCTACTCTGACCTGACGTGTTCTGATCAACGCAACTTTCGTGTACGCTATGGTTGCTTAGTGCATCCCGCTTAAGGGCAGAATTTAACGCAAACAGGGTTGCGATCGAGCAAAGTTGAACTTAGAAAAAATTCCGGGAAAAAGTAATTTTTAGATCGCTAAGTGCCTGTTTGCATTGCTTAGTGCATCGGGTTGACCAAACAATCACGATCGAAGAGCACTTTGCGCTCTAAAAGTGACTTAACGAAACTAAGTGCATAGCCCCCCTTGCTTGTCACAGTGGTAAATCACGCAATATAAAAGGGGCATAGATAAACACATTGTCAGTCAATGGGCATTGTCATAAAAATATCATGAGCTATTATGTATTTTAATCCATCTGGTGCTTCGGGATTAACAAGGTACAACTTGGGTTTGGAAAATAAAGTTTATTGGATTTATTGTCATTGGTGGGTGCAGTGCTTCATACAGAATTTAATTGGGGGGGAGGCTATTCTGGATGGCCCACTAGAAGTGACATGTGTTGGTTAGAACAACGGTGCGGAAAATGGGGGCATTGACCCTGCGGCATCATTTGGCGCTGGAGCCAAGGTAAGGGGGGGTGCGAGCAGGGGGGGGGGGGGCAGCATGCAGGGGGCACAGAGGGAAATGTTTGCGTACCCATGGGTTAGAGGGTTGTAAATGTTAAGCAGAACTGACTCTACCAATCTCAAAGCAACCTCCTCATTTGTGAATAATCGCTGGTACATTCCAGAGAGACTTTATTAAAATGAGAATATTATGTGACGTAATCTGCGGAACAGGCTAAGAATTACATGTGTGTATCCGTGGCACCAAATGGCATATAATGATTACAGACATGTCAGGTATATCAGGTACTTGGGAACAGATATTCGCTAAGGTTTAGGGGTAAAATGCTTAGTCTTGTCACGTCCACCATAAGCACCAGAATGTATTGATGTGACTTGTGTGTGTGTAAGTATTATTTAAGGAAAGTTATGAGGGCGTTTAGATATTGACGAGAAATCTAAACGTAATTCTTGTAGTGTTTTTTTACTCTGTCGTAAAACTGTCAATCTAACAGCTGATTTATGGCAGGGGTGGGCTTATGATGTTTCCATGGAGAAAGAATGTATTTAAGTCTTAGCAAAGATTATGAAAATCAGATTTCAATAGAGGTGTGTTTGGACCAAACACATGAGTCCTAAGTGTCATCCAACAGTGGCACCAACCTTGCCCCACAAGGCATGATTCGAAGAAGTTCATGAACCACAGCAGTATGATGGGAAAATGTCCATGATCCTCAGTTGCTTGAAGAGGAGGCCCCGGTGAGTAGTTCTTCTTTCTTTTCTCCTTCTCCAACAGGTCCAGGAGATGTTGATCCAATGGCTTCTTGGGGTCAAATGAGACGTGACACGCCTTATATAAAGCCTGACATGTCACATTTGACTGACAAATGTAACATCAGCAATCTGGTGGATGTAATATGTGATGGCTTCTTTTTTTTAATGATGTAACATCAGCCTAAACTGAGGGAAGCCAGCCAATCATGTAGCATATGCGTCCCTCTCTTTAAGATGACGTCACTTCAGCAAAAAAAAAATGGAAGTCATCACATGGTACGTCCACCAATCGAATTGGTGAACGTACTATGTGAGGTCTTCCTTTTTTTATTGAGTGATGCCACATTCTCAAAAAGGGGGGAAGATAGCCAATCAGGTAGCATAGCTCCCTACCTTTTTTGATGACATCACATCACTCAAAAAATGTGGTCCAGCTCCAGAGACAACCTGCTTCCATACTGTGTTATTAAAATAAAAGCCAGCGCGATAGCCTGTTAGAGTGATTCTAGATACCCCCTGCCAAGTACTGTGCCATGGACGGTCAACTCTTGGTACGCTGTGAACCAGTAGCTGCTCTGCAGCAGCTAATAGATACAAGTGGCTGCATCGGTATCCCTTCCCTTCCTAGACAGAAACTGCCTATTAACTTGCAACACATTGGCAACCAGTCACAAGGGCTTTGCCCAAATCCAAGATGGCCACTGAGCTACTGTGCCCTTACTTGAAGACTCGGAATCCCTGCTACATCAGTTCAGAGCATGTGGTTCAATTTGTGAGCCCTGAATCTGTTTTAAAATAATAGTGTGGTCAACAGTATTGAACGCCTTTGAAAAATATAGTAATATTGCAATATGTGAGGGGGTTGTGTGGTGTTGTGGTGTGGGGGTGAGTGTGTGGGATTGTGTGTGTGTATGTGGGGGGGGTGGAATTGTGTGTGTGAGGGAAATAAGGGAGTGAGCTAAAGAAGGGGGAAGTGAAGGAGAGAAGGGGAGAGAAATACATAGGGGAGGAGTGTGAGGAGGGGGAGAAAAAGAGGCCGTTGACAGAGGGGGCTGGGGGGACCTGTGGAAACTCTAGTCCTGGGCCCTGTGAAAGCTGTTGGTGGCCCTGGATCTGATGATCTAAAAGTAGGTCTTTCCCCCTGGTAAGCATACATGTGATTGGAGAATGGTGCTCAAAATACATGGACCTATATCCATATATTCTTCTGCTGTGCGCTGCACACACTCTGCATTGGACTTTCCCCCTGGTAAGACTGCTCTGCATACAATCTATTGATGGTGCTATTGTTTTGATTGTCTGCCTAGACATCTACATGAAAGTGCAATATTTCTTTTTATGTTTTGCTGACAGTAATCTGTGAAGATTTGCAAAATGTAATGAACATTTATTTTCAAATGACAATTTATTTTCTATTTTGTTAACTTTGAAGAGTATAGGTAGTACAGAGATTGGTTTAAAGTTGTAAACAATGTTTTTGTCATTCCTTGAAAACTGGGAAGACCCTAGCAGCAGTTTTGCAGGTCTTGGAGATATGGCCTAAAGATAAAATGGAGTTGATTTAAGGAGGCAATTAGCTTAGCAATGACAGGGGTACTGAGACACAGGAACTTTGATTGCAATAGGTCAGGGCTACATTGCTTTTTAGCTATAGTGTTAGGAGCTCCTGTATAATCTTATCTTCATCAAACAGGTATTCTTTAAGAAAAGGAAAAAGCAGCACTCCAGAAGACTTAATCAAATAAAAAAAAGATTTAATAAAGGAGGATCTTCCGTTATTAAGTGATTTTTTTCAATTTGATTAAGGCCTCTTGAGTGTTGTCTTTTCCTTTTTTAAAGGATACCTGTTTGATGCTGATTGTGTCCTGGGCAGTCAGACTATGAAGTAAATTGAAATTTGTGAGCACAGTCAAGATGGGGTGATATAGAGGTGCATTCAGTCTGGATTAGGATTATGGGTACGCTTGTGTCATGATGACAGGGATATCCTACAAAATTTTAATTGAATGCAATGGCAATGGCTGTACGATTAGAAAAAATAACCACACCCTTTTTGATACTAGGAGGTTCTTGATAGCTAGATCAAGCTGGATCAAATATATTATTGATGATCTTCCAGAATATTGCAGGATTTCATGAGTTTTGATAAAAATTATAGCGTAATATTTTGCTTTTGCTAGTCTTGTTTGACTTGTTTATGTATTCCACAAGGTATCTGTAATAATCAACATTATTAGTAGAGTCAGTTCATTTGAATCTATTAAACAAGGCATCCATAAAGCGGTAAAACTGAATACAATCAGAAATATCTCCGGGAATATACTGTAGGCCCCATGCACTCTAATTCTGCGCAATAGTGTATGGATATCATAGAAATGTAGGAAACCTCACTGGAATGCTCAATTGAACAAAATAGGAGTCAGATATCAAATTGGATATATATCAAGGGCATTTGTTGTTAAGGTCAACAAGACATTGTTGAAGATTAAAGTTTTTCAAAATGTTCTAGTGTGCAGGACTTTAGGGCTTTATTATAAGTCTGATTTTATGGACATAATACACGATTGCATGATCACAGAAAATGTCAGCCACTAGAGGATCTGGATTCTGCTGGGAAAGAGGATAAAATCGAATCTATGTCACGGTTGTGCTCGCCACAAACCAGGGTCGGACCGCGTGGCTGAGGTGGGGTTGTATAAGCACCTACCTTAGACCGCGCAGGCTGATCCGGATTGCGCAGTTCGTAGTCGTACATAGCAGGGTCGGGACTGGAGAAGGTAGCATCGTCAGTGGGCAAGCCAGGGTCAGGAGTAGAGACATCAGGGTAAAGGTAATCCAAGCGGAGTTTCGGCAACAGGTAGTCAGGAGTTCCCCGCTTCAGTTTAGGAGCGTGGACGCGGGTTCTGCGCGTGCGGCGATCAGGGCCCATGGTACCAATCTCAGGAAGGGATAGGCAGACTGGAGTGGGCACACCGCCTGGCAGCACTGGTAAACCAGTGCTTCAGCGCAAGCATCCAGAACAGGCCTGTGCAAGTAGAGAGAGAGCTACAGACCTCAGGACTCGTAGACTGGCCTCTGCTAAGGGTAGGGCAGCAGGCCACAGGAAACATGACGCTGAAGTATACACCGGAGGTGCTCTGCTTCAGCACAGGAACCTGGACACGGCCTCTGCAATGGAGAGAGAGCAGCAGGCCCCAGGAACCGGTAGACAGGCCTCTGCTATGGAAGGACAGCAGGCCTCAGGAAACAGGGCGCTGAAGTACACACTGGAGTCCTCCGCTTCAGTACAGGAGTCAGGAACAGGCCTCTGCGTGAAACTAGCAGCAGGCCTCAGGAACAGTAGACAGGCCTCTGCTATGGAAGCACAGCAGGCCTCAGGAAACAGGGAGCTGAAGTCAACACTGGAGAGAACTCCGCTTCAGCACAGGAGACAGGCACAGACCTCTGCGTGAAACTAGCAGCAGGCCTCAGGAAAGCAGGCCTCTACATAGAGAGTAGTATCTGGCCTCAGGGTACTCAGGATACTTCAGGAAACACAGGCCCCTGCATGAAGACTAGCAGCAGGCCTCAGGAACTAGGGAATAGAACTAGAGAGGTTAGTACAGTGGTTCCCAAACTTTTTCGGTTCAAGGCTCCCCAAGGCAATCAGGATTTTTTCAAAGCTCCCCAAGGCGATCAGGATTTTTCCGCGGCGCCCAAAGTAAAAACAAACATGTATATACATACCTAACAGTTGCAGTGCGCAGTTGGTGTCTCTCTCAGACACTCTCACACACTCTCACTCTCTCTCTCAGACCTCACTCTCTCTCTCAGACCTCGCTCTCTCTCTCAGACCTCACTCGCTCTCTCAGACCTCACTCTCTCTCTCAGACCTCACTCTCTCTCTCAGACCTCACTCTCTCTCTCAGACCTTACTCTCTCCCTCAGACCTCACACTCTCCCTCAGACCTCACTCTCTCCCTCAGACCTTACTCTCTCTCTCTCCCCAGACCTCACTCTCTCTCTTTCTCTCCCTCAGACCTCACTCTCTCTCTCTCCCTCAGACCTCATTCCCTCTCTCTCTCTCTCCCTCCCTCAGACCTCACTCTCTCTCTCCCTCAGACCTCCCTCTCTCTCTCTCTCTCTCTCCCTCAGACCTCACTCTGTCTCTCCCTCAGACCTCTCTCTCTCTCTCTGACCTCTCTCTCTCTCTCTCTCAGACCTCTCTCTCTTTCTCAGACCTCTCTCTCTCAGACCTCTCTCTCTCTCTCAGACCTCTCTCTCTCTCTCTCTCTCAGACCTCTCTCTCTCTCAGACCTCTCTCTCAGACCTCTCTCTCTCAGACCCCCCCCCTCTCTCTCTCTCTCTCTCTCTCTCTCTCTCTCTCTCAGACCTCTCTCTCTCTCAGACCTCTCTCTCTCTCAGACCTCTCTCTCTCTCAGACCTCTCTCTCTCTTAGACCTCTCTCTCTCTCAGACCTCTCTCTCAGACCTCTCTCTCTCAGACCTCTCTCTTTCTCAGACCTCTCTCTCTCAGACCTCTCTCTTTCAGACCTCTCTCTCAGACCTCTCTCAGACCTCTCTTAGACCTCTCTCTCAGACCTCTCTCTCTCTCAGACCTGTCTCTCTCTCACTCAGACCTCTCTCTCTCTCTCTCAGACCTCTCTCTCTTAGACCTGTCTCTCTCTCAGACCTCACTCTCTCTCTCAGACCTTTCTCTCTCTCTCTCTCAGACCTCTCTCTCTCTCTCTCAGACATCTCTCTCTCTCAGACCTCTCTCTCTCTCAGACCTCTCTCTCTCTCTCAGACCTCACTCTCTCTCAGACCTCTCTCTCTCTCAGACCTCACTCTCTCTCTCTCTCAGACCTCACTCTCTCTCAGACACACACACACTCTCACTCTCTCTCACAGACAGACACACACTCTCACTCTCTCTCACACACAGACACCTCTCTCTCACACACAGACACTCTCTCTCTCACACACAGACACTCTCTCTCTCACACACAGACTCTCTCTCACAGACAGACTCTCTCTCTCTCGCAGATAGACTCTCTCTCTCTCTCTCTCACAGACAGACACTCTCTCTCTCTCTCTCTCTCACAGACAGACTCTCTCTCTCTCTCGCAGACAGACACTCTCTCTCGCAGACAGACACTCTCTCTCGCAGACAGACACTCTCTCTCTCTCTCGCAGACAGACCCTCTCTCTCTCGCAGACAGACACTCTCTCTCTCTTGCAGACAGACACTCTCTCTCACAGAAAGACACTCTCTCTCGCAGACAGACACTCTCTCTCGCAGACAGACATTCTCTCTCTCTCTCTCGCAGACAGACACTCACTCTTGCAGACAGACACCCTCTCTCTCAGACAGAGGGGAGGGGAGTGGAGGAGGGGGGAGGAAAGGCAGGAAATCCGTGCAGGCAGCTCCCTGCACACACACACACAAATAAATATACACACACACACAAATAAATACACACACACAAATAAATACACACACACACACACACACAAATAAATACACACACACATACACACACAAATAAATACACACACACAAATAAATACACACACACACACACACAAATAAATACACACACACACACACAAATAAATACACACACACAAATAAATACACACACACACAAATAAATACACACACACACAAATAAATACACACACAAATAAATACACACACACACACACAAATAAATACACACACACACAAATAAATACACACACACAAATAAATACACACACACACACACAAATAAATACACACACACAAATAAATACACACACACACACACACACAAATAAATACACACACACACAAATACACACACACACACACACAAATAAATACACACACACAAATAAATACACACACACACAAATAAATACACACACACACAAATACACACACACAAATAAATACACACCCTCACACAAATAAATACACACACACACACAAATACACACACACACAAATAAATACACACACACACACACACACACACACACACACACAAATAAATACACACACACACAAATAAATACACACACACAAATAAATACACACACACACACACAAATATACACACACAGATACACACATTGAAGAGCAGTGGAGAGCAGAGGCAGCGACGGATGTGAGGGGGGGTTGGGGAGGAAGAGATCAATGCAGGCAGCTCCCTGCACACAGTCACTGGGCAGGCAAATGTACAACTCTTCCCCCCATCTCCCTTCTCCTATCACCCGGGGCAGAAGGGGACGGGACACCGCGCAGACGCAGGAGCAGGAAGGCAGACACACACACTCACCGTGTGCTCTGCACAAAGCCCCGCCCCGGCCTTCCTCTCTGCCTGCAGCCAATCCCGTTCGGCCGGCCGGCATGAAGGAGGGATGGTGGGGAGGGATGATCGGAGGGATGGTGCGGAGGATAATTGCGGCGCCCCTCTAGGCAAGCCGCGGTGCACCAGGGCGCCGGGACGCACAGATTGGGAACCACTGGGTTAGTACACAACAGAGCCTAGCCTAGGGCTTGTGGCAGAACACGTGTGACATCCAGGACAGATTATGCTCAGCAGGGGAGCATTGTGGGAAAGCTGTCTTTAAAGGTCAGTGAACCAATAGCAGAAGGGGCGTGTGACAGCATTGCTTTATTGAGTGAACCCAGGGTGGGGCTGCAGTGAATATCAGGGGAAGAATTCCAGGACTGCACATGTCTGTAAGGCAAGGCAAACAGCAAACTAAGGTGCGGATCCGTTACAATCTATTAATGAGTGTTTGCAAGATTTTAGATTTGTTCGAGTAGGATGAGACATTTGTTTGGTTAAATTTAGTGATCTAAATTTGGTTTATTTAGCATCATGCCAGTTGAAGTTGCAATGTCCTGAATGCCAGCGCTATTCTGCATCTCAGCAGCGGCTCTAATTGTAGTGCTGCTTTCCTCCCCCCCTCCTCCTCCTCTGGGAGATCTTGCTAAAGCTACAGGTGTTTTGGTGCTTGTTACCTGTGAGGATCAGGGCCATTTTAAGACCTTTGTTGGCCCTGGGCACTTTTATTTCTAGAGGCCTGTGTGTCAGATATTTTTACTAATTTTTATGCTAATTTCATCGTTTGCTTATTTCTTTCAATTCTAGCGATATTTGGCATCGATACTTTTGTTTCGATAATTAAAGGTATCAATACTTCGAAGGCATTTTAAATTCAAATTTGCTGTTTCTCTTATTTTTGATTTTTTTTGTTTAGGTATTTTTTAAAGTGAAATATAGGCCCTAAAAGGTTCGTAGGCCCTAGTCGGCCTAATGTATAAAGCGGCCCTGGTGAAGATTCAGGAAAGATGAGCGCCCGCGATGGTAAGGGGAAACAGGACAAGCTTTTGTTGATCCTTAGGCTGAATTTCGGTCTTTGGTGCAACGCCTCCAGTCATAGAAGACTCCAGGGTTATTGGAGACAGTCCCTGCCATGACAGTCTTCAAGTATACCCCTACCCAATAGACTGTAATTTAGGCAGGGGTATATAAAACAGGATCCTTTATTGCAGCAGCCATTGTAGTTGTTATTACATCGAATTCATAGGGTTTTAGGATAGGTCCCAGACCTTTGGATGGTACCAGACTTCTTGCAGTCTTGAGGCCTGGCACTCTGTTCAGATCTTTGGCTGCTGTCAGCCCCAGGAGAGGGAGAGCTGAACTGCATGTCTCTACTCCAGGAGGGGGAGACCTGGACTGGCTATAATTTAGAGTACTTCCTCCCTAAGGCACAGAGGGGGATGGCACAAGGTCTGCACCATGATTGGCTACACACAGACCCAGTTCACCTCCACCCCTGTCACTCAGAGAGGAACCATGAGGGGGGGTAAACCCCACAGTATAGCCTGCCACTGCCTGTAGCTACTAGGACTTACGTGACAGAAGGCAGAAAGTATAACCTGGACCAGCCATGTCTACAATAATATCACACAAAAGATATAACAGTGCTGCACACCAAATAGAAATCAAAAAGGGCCACTCTCCACGCCCACAATGACATAATTGATAACGAACACTCGCGGGATTTGAGAGTTAATCAGGACACACGGAAGGACATGTCACAACGCGATGACATCACCAAGACCGGAATGGTCACAAGCACTGTTCGGAATGCGGAAGGAGATAGGAGTTCCAGTGGGTGATCAGGGGGTGATTGTTTGCTTTAATTTATGGGACTATATATTGGACACTTTTTACATTGTATGCTAGTCACTTGAGAAAGTGTGTGGGTATTGGTAGGAGCTCAAATGCTGGGTCCCATGAATACATCCATAAAGAGGTGATCACACAGGGGAAATATATATATAATATAGTATAATTCTCAATCTTCCATGTCTTGGCTCAATGATTCCTAGGGGTATGAGGAAAAAGTATCATAACTTTCCTTCTCTCTTGGGATGGCCCATAGTGATTAAAGAGTACTCACTGTGTTCCCCTGTGTGTCCTCAGGCGTGCAGCCGCTTCCAGAGTCCGTAGAATATCCAAGTGATGTGTGTGGCGCACAGCAAACAAGGAACAGGTCGTGTGGCAAATAAAAAAATAGTTTATTTAAGCTGCATTAAAAAAACGGTGGAGGGAATACCACTCCTATGCGTTTCGTGCTGTAAAGCACTTTATCAAGGAGTTACCTAGCACTACAATCAGACAGGATATTTATACAGCAACCACTACCAACATTCGCGCCAAAGCTCAGTGACGTTATACCCACAATGCCCCACAATCTGCTTGGACCAATAGCGCAAAGCGCACAGAACAATGGGAGGTGCGCAGTGATCCGGATAGCAGATACATACAGCGGTCATCGGGTACCTAGCAACAGGAGACCGGCGCCACTGACGTCATGCCATACAATATCATACATACACAAAAAAAAAACATGGCCCAATGCGCATGCGCGAACCGCTCGGCAGAATGACACGGAGCAGTGATTGCAACCCGAAGGGGATTGTGGAGAGGCAGTCAGTGCACCTAGGTTACTATGACATACGGCGCATGTCGGACACCCAAAAATATCATACCGTCATCACCTACATCACACAGCCTGAGTGCCCTTAGTTCCTCCCCCTCCGATTCAGAGTGCCCACTGTGCCGTTGAACAAGATTCAACTAACAAGTTCCTATCTAACCACCAATAAAGACCCCTACTTATAATGCCAATCTAAAGATGTATAATAATGTAAAAACATCTTATGGTGGGTGTAAACAATTCAAAGTCTAATTAACCGAAAAGCACCATGAAACATCCAATATCATTAGCACAATCTGATCTTTGCCGGCATAAAATATCCACGAATACATCAACTATAACAAAAAAGGAACAAGAAAGAGAAAAGAAAAGGCAATAATTAAAAGATTGATTATACCGGTACACAGTATGGTTGTGTAAAACCAGCAAATGACATAAAATACTTAACTTAACCTCCCATGATATAGGTGACATTCTTAGTTTTTATATTCATATAATATCTCATGTTTGTTAATAGAATTATATTGATGCAGAAACATCATTTTATGATTTTACAATAAATAATTAATTACTGCATCCATCAGTGAATTCTAGACAGGAAAATCAAGTTTCAGAGAGTGCACCATTATTTGTACATTATTCTTATCCAATGTTTATAATGGATGATTCATTCTAGGAACTTAATATTAAATCAGGAACAAACTGTATACACGTTTCTATACAGGCATACCCCGGTTTAAGAACACTCACTTTAAGGACACTCGCGAGTAAGGACATATCGCCCAATAGGCAAATGGCAGTTAGCGCATGCGCCTGTCAGCACGTCCTGAACAGCACTACCGGCTCCCTACCTGTACCGCAGCTGTGCGCAAGCGGGGAAACTATAGAGACTGTTACATATGTGTTATTTACATCAGTTATGCACGTATATGATGATTGCAGTACAGTACATGCATCGATAAGTGGGAAAAGGTAGTGCTTCACTTTAAGTACATTTTCACTTAACATACATGCTCCGGTCCCATTGCGTACGTTAATGTTGGGTATGCCTGTACACTTCATACGTGTATCCATAAGCTTATATGTCAAGAATAATGGAATAGAATAGAATTGAAAAAAATATATATATATATATATATATATTGTGACAAACGCCCCTCTTTTGTAGTGCTGACGTCTGTCTGGGTTCTTCCCGACACAGTCTTCTAGGGTTAATTATACAACAAACAGGATCATGCAAAGTATTATGCTGCTTAACTCAGGCTTCTGCCTGCTTTATTTTCATCCAAGTAAGGTACTGCAGCTTTAACATGTGTAGGTTAGAGGTACTCAGATACTTTCATTCAGCAGTTCACACATTTCAGTGTTACAATATTTCCCACACTGTTATTTCAAGAAATAAAACCAAAATCATATAAGCAAATCCTATCCCTTTCAGGGATCTAACTACACATCAGAATCAGTCTCTCTAACAGCTGCTGGCCAACTAAACTGGTTCCCCAGCTTAAAACAATGCTCTCTCATTTAGGGACACAAGATACAGCACAGTCTTTTAGCAACAGCAGTAATCATTTGTTTTGTCTTATCTGTTCGTGGTGTCCAGGCAAATCCTCTGGTACTGTCATACGTGGAGAGGCCGTCAACCTCGATACTGGATGCAGGAGAGTAGCGACACCCCCAGCCCCCAGGCTCCAAGGAGAGAGAGAGAAATGCAAAACCTCTCTGCTCTAAATACCTGTGCATGTGATTAGAAGAGCAGGTGAGGGAGAACTAGAGCCATGGTAATCTGTGGTCTGGATTTTCCATCCAGCTGCCTGAGTTAATGGGAAGCTGTGGAACGGATCATTTGTAACTATTCCTGCACTTTCTGCTCTAAAATGGGGCAGAAAGCTGCCTAACATCTTTGGACTATGTCACATATCCCCCTCCCCAGCTCACACCTACTGGGGTGAGCGGCCATGGACCTCACTGGGGTGAGCGTCCTACCTGAAATACTTGAGCTAACTCCTCAGTACAACATTAAGTATTTACATGACACGAATATGAACTTTTCCCACGGCAATTATGGACAATAGGTTTCGTCATAAGAGACTATATTTGGCAAACATATTTTGTTGCTCTCTATTAGGGAACTATTTTGAAAAATAAGTGTCTAGCACACATTCTTACAACCCAGGATCTGCTAAATATATTCACAAAACCAGACAATTTCTATTACCTCCCTGGGTTTTTCTACTCTAGAATATGAACCTCATTATAAATTTACCAACCGCAAAAACCAAATTTTTATTTTTTTTTTCCATATTGTAAGCTACCAATATTTTTTTTTCCTTATACTACAGCCTTGTAATCTTAAGGGCCATCAACCCTGTATATTAATTTGTAGTTTAGCTACATTTTCAACACAGAGAACCAATATAACATTGTAATATTGACAAAATGCTTATTTGCATAGTTAAGTGTCCGTGACATAGTCCACACGTGTAATAAAAAAATTAATCGGTCAGTTCCCCCAAACATATTTTTTTTTTTTTTTTTTTTTTGACTTCCAGTCTATTGCATCCTTTGACTTTATTTCATAGCCCGCTGCAACCTGCAAATGACTGGACTGTTTCTTTAGCTTCTGATGAGACCCTTGGACCGGATTCTCCTTGGCTCCACAGTGTGGTCCAGATTGGTGAGATATGGAACTATTCAGGCGCCGTATTAACCTTCGTTGTTTTTTCTTTTCAATCTTTGATTTCCCTTTTGTGGCCATTACCAGGCCTTTGGGTTTTGGAGACCTAGTTGCCTCTGTACA
The DNA here is from genome assembly GCF_040206685.1 of Ascaphus truei. Lineage (NCBI taxonomy): Eukaryota > Metazoa > Chordata > Amphibia > Anura > Ascaphidae > Ascaphus > Ascaphus truei. Next base: position 126,871,848 of record NC_134484.1, read on the forward strand.
AACGTAGTCCATATTAACCACGTCATCAGGATCTGTCAACAAGTTTGTGTTTTCAGGAACTGCCACCCATTTGGCTAAAACATCTTCTGTGGTGTCCTGGGTGTGTCCACTAGTTTGATAATCTTCTGGACAACGTAAATGAAATTGAGGATCTGGATTTTTGAATCCCAGATCAGGGAGAATATTCTCAGGAGGGTGCCTATCTGTTTCTGGAATAACAGCAGCACAATCAAAGTCAATTCTTTCTCCTTCCTCTTTGTCATCAGTGAGGGCATTGAGTTTACGTTCCCTGGTCTCCTTTTGTGACCGTGTCTCTTTTAGCCTTGGAATCTCTTTCTCCAACTTCATCTTTATAGCAAATCGTAATATTGCAACAGCATTGAAGATACACGTATAGGAACGTACAGCTTGCTTGGTTAGGAGGTAGGATTGATAGCCCGACTGAACCACTTTAGCCGCTTCTCCCATGTCCGTCATCTGTTTCAGAGCGAGGTTTAACTCTGTTTCATTTTCTTTATTCTTGACCTGCAGCTGCAGGTGCTCCTTCTGGGTCTTGTCCAGCTCCAGCTGCAGCCGGGCCCCCTCATTTGCCGTGTGGTCCAGCTGCTTGTAGATATCGGCCATCTCGCTTTCATAGCGCAATGTCAGGCAGACCACCTGACGGACGGAGATCTCCTCTCTCTTGGCGCACTGTATCTCGCGCTCAGCCATTTGCTTCTGCAGCTCTTCAACCTGATCGTGCCAGACCTCCCTCAGGGTCTTCACCTCTATCTGGTGCTTGCTCTGGGTTTGCATCAGCGCCTCCATTTTTTGGAGCTCTGCAGTTTGTGTTGCCTGGATCACCGCTGATTCTGTATTCTGCAGTGCTTCCTGCATTTCTAACTTTTCCTGGATCAATTGCTTCTCCACTTTTTCTGCTTGGTGAAGCTTCTCATCACCTTCACTGATCTGGTCAGTCAAGTCTGAATTTTTCTGTGTCAGACTTACATTCTCTCTTTTTACAGTCTCTAAATCACTTAGGGCAATCTCATGGGTTTGCTTCAACATTCCCAGCTCTGTGTTCAGACCGTGGCCCTCCAGGCGCAAGTGTTGCACCTCTGTGCTGAGCGCATGAACCTCTTGTAGAGCCTTCCCGTATTTCTGTTTTAGGATAGCAATCAATTTGTCAGACTTAATCTGTTTTTCATCCATGGTGACAATTACAGTGTTGGCCTTTTCCAGACTAGTCGTCACCTCTTCCAGCTCACTCCGTAAGAGAGACTCTGTTTTCTTCAAAGCCTCGTGCTCTTGTAAAGCTGGAAGTATACACCTCTGTAACTCGGCGTTCGCTTCTCGCACCTTATTGTTAGATTCTTGCTCCTTCTTCCAACATTCTCGCTCCTTCACCAAATCCTGCCACAGGACTTCATAATTATGGCGGGCAGCTTGGAGTGCAGAAACCAAAGCCTCTTTATCCTGGTTCAAGGATTCAGCTTCCCTCTGCTCCTCCTTTTCCTTTGCCACTGTTCCCGTGACAATTCTGCCGATCACTCCGGTCTGCAGCACATCTCGGCGCCTTTCTGACGCATGTCCTGACAGCGCAGGTTCAAGTGGCTCGGTCACTTCCCCTGTGACTTGAGGGACAGTTTTCTTTTTCTTCTTCTTTCTTTTTGCTTTATTAGCTCCAGAGATATCAGTGGTACTGGGCACACGCTCACTGGTATCAGCTTCCACATCTTGCTTGCACACATAGGGCGTTGCTTGCTTTTGCAGCTGTTTGTCTTTGAAAATTTTGGGGCACACATCTTCCATGTGACCTACTTTATGACAGGCCCAGCATACTAAATTCATCTGTGGGTACGGCTCTCCTCCAGGGGCCACATACGAGTCGTCATCATCATCATCATCATCGTATGGCCTGAAGGGACACTGTTTTTCATGATTATGTACATTACAAAATAAACATTTCACGTCGGCCATTTTAGAAACCCGGCAGGAACAATTTGCTAGCTGCAATTTCACTCCCTTCAGCAACTTGCATACAGCACTTGCTAGCTGCAAATTCACTCACTTCAGCAAAATGCATTAGCTTTACAAACAGCACTTGCTAGATGCAATTTTTTTTTTTTTTCTTCTTCAGCAAAACATTTTGGTTTTCTGTTTGGGTTCAGGGTGCTATTGCATCCACACTTCACACATTCTCTGTGTATGCTAGAAGCACAACTGATATACACATTGGGACAGACTTCACTCATAGCATCTGTACTTTAGTTCAGCTCGGCGGCCATTTTAAACCCCCGCATTTATTTGCAAACCCACAGACTTTTTAGTGTCGACCCGCATTCTCCACCATATGTGACAAACGCCCCTCTTTTGTAGTGCTGACGTCTGTCTGGGTTCTTCCCGACACAGTCTTCTAGGGTTAATTATACAACAAACAGGATCATGCAAAGTATTATGCTGCTTAACTCAGGCTTCTGCCTGCTTTATTTTCATCCAAGTAAGGTACTGCAGCTTTAACATGTGTAGGTTAGAGGTACTCAGATACTTTCATTCAGCAGTTCACACATTTCAGTGTTACAATATTTCCCACACTGTTATTTCAAGAAATAAAACCAAAATCATATAAGCAAATCCTATCCCTTTCAGGGATCTAACTACACATCAGAATCAGTCTCTCTAACAGCTGCTGGCCAACTAAACTGGTTCCCCAGCTTAAAACAATGCTCTCTCATTTAGGGACACAAGATACAGCACAGTCTTTTAGCAACAGCAGTAATCATTTGTTTTGTCTTATCTGTTCGTGGTGTCCAGGCAAATCCTCTGGTACTGTCATACGTGGAGAGGCCGTCAACCTCGATACTGGATGCAGGAGAGTAGCGACACCCCCAGCCCCCAGGCTCCAAGGAGAGAAATGCAAAACCTCTCTGCTCTAAATACCTGTGCATGTGATTAGAAGAGCAGGTGAGGGAGAACTAGAGCCATGGTAATCTGTGGTCTGGATTTTCCATCCAGCTGCCTGAGTTAATGGGAAGCTGTGGAACGGATCATTTGTAACTATTCCTGCACTTTCTGCTCTAAAATGGGGCAGAAAGCTGCCTAACATCTTTGGACTATGTCACAATATATATATATATATATATGTGTGTGTTCTATTCATGGATGATACTTGGCACTGGAAATATAATAAATCCTCATTTGTCCTGGTCTGTTTTTCTGTAAATAATCACAGATTACCCATATATACATATATGTATACTTGTGTGCAAAAAAATATGTATGTGATTGCGGATATAGATAATTGCCCCCCACACTAAACCAATAAAAGTTGCATCTGAAAGATAACATATGAAAGATAACATGGTGAGCCATTATCAAGGAAACATAGAGAGAGTGTGAACATTCATGGATGGAGACAATTGAACGGTTACCTCAAAAAATGACTAAGGTTCCAATCCACATTGATTCCATCCGGGACTCATGTTTTTAAAGTAAAGATCCAGAATGATTCCCTACGATCTAGTCTCTTGACAATGTCCCCTCCTCTTTCATCCATAATAATCCTTTCCACACCTACAAAGGTGAAATTTCCTGGTACTCCCTCCTCGCATTCAGTGAAATGCTTGGAGACAGGATGCTGAAGATCTTTCTTTTTTTATCAGTCTGTAATGTTCTTGCATTCTTACTTTTAATGGACGCATGGTCCTTCCTATGTATCTGATAGGAAGGAAAAAACCTGGGCACTGCGGATTTCTGCTTAAGAAAATTTATTGTGAGCCAATGATGACGTTTCGGCCTCAAGGGCCTTTCTCAAATGCAAATGGCATAATAATTTATTATTATAATTTATTATTATGCCATTTGCATTTGAGAAAGGCCCTTGAGGCCGAAACGTCATCATTGGCTCACAATAAATTTTCTTAAGCAGAAATCCGCAGTGCCCAGGTTTTTTCCTTCCTATCAGATTTTGCAGTACCAGCCAGAGATTCCTGAACCAGGAGCACCGGTATTTATATTATATTTTATTATTTTGTGGCGTGCAGCATTATCCTATTGTTTTGTCCTTCCTATGTATCGCCTTCCACATCCACAAGTTACCATTTACACCACATGAGAGGTGTCACAATTGATAAACTGATTAATTCTATATGGTTTCCTCACTTGAGAAAGACCTCTGAGAAGGTCGAAACGTTGTGCTGCTTGGACGCAATAAATCTTTTTAAAATTCGTAGTGCTTTGGATCATCTATCTTATCTCTACAAAAATCTCACACCATTTTATATTAAATAGGTGCATACATTGTTGGCACTATATACAGTAAATAAGAAATATACATACAAATAGGCA